>NC_080391.1:8856618-9013351 GCF_028751815.1 Salvia miltiorrhiza
TTTGAACCTGTGATTTGGTCTCGAATTCCATGTTGTTAGCCACAAGTTGAGGTTTATATAAGATGGAGATGAGTGTAGTGGGGTTTGACATCGGAAATGAGAATCTGGTTATAGCAGTAGCTAAGCAACGAGGAATTGATGTCTTATTGAATGATGAGTCAAAACGAGAAAACCCGGCAGTGGTTTCGTTTGGGGAAAAGCAGAGGTTTCTGGGTTCTGCTGGGGCTGCATCTGCAACTATGCATCCCAAGTCGACTGTATCTCAGGTCAAGAGGTTAATTGGTCGGAATTTTAGTGAACCTTCTGTGCAGGATGACCTAAGATTGCTACCATTTGAGACATCGGAGGGACCTGATGGAGGAATCCTGATTCACCTGCAATACTTGAATGAAAGACACACTTTTACCCCTGTACAGATATTGGCAATGCTGTTCGCACACCTAAAGCAGATCGCAGAGAAAAATCTTGAGATGCAGATTTCCAATTGTGTAATTGGTGTACCATGTTACTTCACGGCTTTGCAGAGACGTGCATATTTGCATGCAGCGGAGATTGCAGGGTTGAGTCCAGTAAGGTTGATGCATGACTGTACTGCTGTTGGACTGGGTTATGGTATATACAAATCAGAGTTCCCAAACGGGGGTCCAGCAAATGTTGTGTTCGTAGATGTTGGTCACAGTGATACACAAGTTTCTGTGGTGTCATTTGAACCTGGGCATATGAAGGTATTATCCCATGCATTTGACAGCAACTTAGGAGGAAGAGACTTTGATGAAGTTCTGGTTAAACATTTTGCTGCCCTGTTTAGGGAACAATACAATATTGATGTTTATTCAAGTACTCGGGCTTCTATAAGGCTGAGAGCAGCTTGTGAGAAATTGAAGAAAGTTTTGAGTGCTAACCCAGAGGCACCGCTGAATATTGAGTGCTTGATGGAAGAGAAAGACGTCAAAGGATACATCAAAAGAGATGAGTTTGAGCAATTGGCTTCTGCATTGCTGGAAAGGATTAGCATTCCATGTCGCAAGGCTTTGCTTGAATCAGGTTTGAGTGTTGAGAATATTCACACTGTTGAGCTTGTCGGGTCAGGTTCTCGGATACCTGCCATTACAAAGATGGTAAATTCACTTTTTAGAAAGGAGCCTGGCAGGACTCTGAATGCGAGTGAGTGTGTCGCTCGTGGCTGTGCCCTTCAGTGTGCAATGTTAAGCCCCATATTCCGAGTGAGAGAGTATGAGGTTTGTTTTATGCAGTTATTCACATGCATCTAATGTTTCGCCATCGATTAAAATTTAATTAATATTTTGAAAATATGTATGGATGCTTCAGTTCCCACTTATAATTGCTCAGCAAACAGAGATCTATAATCTTCATCTTCTAAACCTTCCTTGTGGTTTTTCCATTTTATGAAACACATTGTCCTGGATTTTAAATCTATATGTAAGGGAAATCTTCAGGTTTGGTGCTGTTTCAGAGTGAGAATTAGTTCATTTACAATTGGAGCTTCACTCTGCTTAATAATCATATTGGGGCATGACTAGCTAACTATAGTATGGGCTAATCCAAAACAATATTTGCAAATAACTAGCAAATGCTGGGAAGTTTCTAGTTCTTAAGTTTAGTGTTCAGAATATGAATGATAATTTGAAATCAACTGGTTCGTGAGTTCTTTTTTCTTCCCGATTCCCAGTTCTTGGTAACTACAGAACAAATGCTCCATGCTACCGCTGCAACAGTGTTTTGGTACCCGTACTCGTTCGTGCCTTTAAATATTGGTTGAATGGTTTTGGATCAATTAATAGGTTTATGTTTTACGTCCCCAGCAATTATTAGTCTTTCTAATTTACCAAAAAAGAATAACAGAGTTACAGGAAAAAAATAAATGTGCTAATTATATACTGATGATGACTTTTAAGAGAACTTTAGTTGTACACATGCATAATGAAATTGAAATCTACTTATTTTATAGCCTTGGATCTAGCCCACTTCAGCTGGTGGTAGTTTACAAATCATTTTTGCTTGCGTTGATTTATTGCAGACAAGAAGATTGTTAACACTTCGATAATTATGTCATCTGTGCTAATCAAAAGAAGCTAGCTGACATGGACAAATAGTTGAGATGTATGTGTCCAACCTATAGAAGAAAGTTAATTTATAATAACATTATATTAAGGTTCTCACCCTCTAGTGATTTTCTGGAACAGTGGTCTTACTTACTGTAACCAAAGAATTAAAAATTGGAAACTGGACCTGGTTTAGCCTCCTATCACTGTCCTTCAGCCTTACAGCCCTTAGCCACCAATCTTACCTGCAAGCCAGCTGAATAAAAAGAGAGAAATAACCATATGGAGAAAATGGAAAGAAGAATATGCGGTGTGTTACTTAAAATCGTATTTATCTCGCACCTGTATGCAATATAGTCCCGATGAAAGAGTAGAGAGCCCTTGTAGGGATCATGGAAGATAATGTTCTCCTAGTCACTCATCTGCCCCTTATTTGCAGGTAGAGGACTGCTTTCCTTTCTCAATTGCATTTGGATCAGATGAAGGGGCAGTTCACTTAGCTGATGGACAGTTGTTTCCTAAAGGCAATTTTTTTCCAAGTACGAAGATTCTTACATTGTACAGAAATGATATATTTCACATGGAAGCTTACTATGCAAATCAAAATGAGTTGCCTTCTGGCGTCTCAACAAGAATCAGCTCTTATACGGTTAGCTCCATCAAGTTATTCAACTACTCAAAACAATCAACTTTTTTTGGAACTAAATGAAAGGAGGGAGGGAGAGAGGGAGTGATCTTTAATTTGACTTTCAAGCTCTGTCAGATTGCTGCTTCCCATGAAAGTGAAAATTCTAGGACATCTTCCAACCTTTTGTGGTAATGTTTTAGAGAAATGATTTTTCATAATTTAATTTTGGCTTTAAAGCCAAAATTTCAGAGCCACTTGTGGTACTTCTGAACACAGAATCAGACTGCTGTTTCCCAGAAGAGTGGAATGTATTATATTTATTCTTGCAGTAAATAATCTACATAGTGACATGTTTTTATGGTATGATTTAGAGATTTGGTTGTTCATGATGTGTTGCATTTGCATTCAGAATTAATGCTGATATATAAATTGGACATACTTCTTGTTGGATCATGGGTAAATCATTAGAAGATAGTCAAAATGCTAGTGTGACACTACAATAATGATCTACGACAGGACAATTACTCTCGAGTACAATGCTTGAACTTTGAATCAGGTTTCTGCCACAGTATCAGTCGCACTAGTGCAATTTGATGGAAAATTCTGTTAATCAGAGGGACTTACAAACTGAAACCTTGAGGAAAGAATCAGAAAGGGGAATCTTTGAATTCTTTACTATTTGCTTATTAGATGAAGCTTTTGAACTTAAAGTCAAAGCAAATGGCCTAACTGTATACCAAGAGACTCGAAGATGGTAGGTTTAGAGGTTCGGGTTGTTCACATATTTCCTAGTCTGCTTTCTAGGTTTGAGGTTCTTAATTGTCTCTTTAAGTCTTTGAACATTACATCTTGATACCTTTTTCTTTATCTAAAAATGTCCACTATGCAGATTGGGCCATTCAGAGTTCCCAATGAGAGAAGGACAAAGATTAAAGTCAAAGTTCAGCTAAATCTGCATGGAATTGTCTCTATAGATTCTGCCTCTGTAAGTGTGCGTCTGTGTCATGTTATTAGCATATCAAATTAGGAGCCTCAATAGTGTGGTGCCAAGTTTTATGGGAACTTATACATCTCTATGCAGCTGGTAGGCGATCATGTGGACGATTCTTCTGGAAACAACAATATTGATGCCCATTCAAATTTAGAGCCTAGCAATTCTGAGTCATCTAAGAAATCAAATGGTCCTCTTGTAAGTCTGGTTAAACCCTTGTTGAACACTCTTGCTGAGCTGCATATTAGTCTACTCATGAGAATTTTTTTCCACATTTTGATAGTTTATTTGATACAAGAAATGACTCATTTGTTCTGTGTTATACTGCTTCATCAGGCTTACAGTATTACCATCTGTCCTCTTTACCATCATTTGTTGTTCTCTTTAACTGGTCTGTTTTGAAAAACGATTTTGCAATTTTCCTCTATAAAAAATGACAATCAGTTCTCCTGTCGCTTCTGATGATTTAGTAATATATACAAAGGATTTCTTTGAAGTAGCGCAGCATGTTGAGAGTTCACATGATTGATCATGCGAAGCTTATTATTTTCTTCAACTCCTAAAGCTTATATGGTTGTCAAAATACTATGGTTCTCTATTGTAGGGTCATGAGATCAGACGGCTAAAGGCTGTCAGACGAGAGAACATACTTGTTGATGAGAATATATATGGTGGAATGGCACCTGATGAGCTCTACCGAGCTCAACAGAAAGAGCTACAGTTTGCTCAGCAAGACATAAAGATGGAAAGGACCAAAGAGAAGAAAAATGCACTGGAGGCTTATGTATATGAAACGCGAAACAAGGTGCAGACGTGTTTCTTTTTGTTGGTTGTTTTGTACTCTTATATTGTTTACTGGTATTTTTTATTGATTCAGTTATCATGACAATGTTCAATTTGTATTGAATTTCACGAGAAGCAGAGTGCCAGTATCACAACTTTTGGTTTTCATCACCAATGCCTAATGCCTAATGGTGAATGGCTAATAAGGCTCCGTAACCGTTCAAGTAAAAGTAGATGGTCCAAAATACTAAAAAAATATATCATTTGGTTGCCAGATCAAATGCTAGAATATGTTTCCTGCATATAAGACTGGCTGGTGTCCACCTCTTATAGGGGACTGTAGAGTAATGACATTTTGTTGTTTTTAATTGGTTACTTGTCATGTATGCAATACTCTTGCCCGAGATTCTTGATGGTGTTGCATCTTTGAACAATGTTCTAGTGCTGTATTATTGCCCTTTTCTGGAAGTCCCATAATATTTTATTTAATATTATTATTTCAACAGCTTTTAGATACATACCGGAGCTTTGTCACTGATTTTGAAAAAGGCACAATTTCCAGTAACTTGCAACAAACTGAAGAGTGGATTTATGGAGATGGAGATGATGAGTCAGAATTTGTCTATACTGAAAGGTTACAGGATTTGAAAAAGGTTTGTTGAGTTTGTTTGTTATCTTCTCGAATTTGTAGCTCTCCATTTATTTATCATTCCCAATATTTATCAGATGGTCGATCCAATTGAAAATCGATATAAAGATGAGGCAGCCAGGGAACAGGCAACTAGAAACCTATTGAACTGCATCAAGGAGTTTCGGATGGCTGTAGGATCACTTTCACCAAGTGCAAGAGATGCAGTAAATTCCCTTTTAACATAAAATCATTTGGATTTAATTGTTTATGGTAATATGTCCATTTAATTCATTAAAAAAAATTCACTATTATCTTCACTTCAATCTTTGAAGGTTATTGGAGAGTGCAATAAAGCAGAGCTGTGGCTCCAAGAGAAAAGACTGCAGCAAGATTTACTGCCTAAGAATGCAGATCCAGTACTTTGGTCCAGTGAAATAACAAGGAAAGCTGATGCTTTACATGCGTATGTCTGGAACCCCTATAGTCACTGAAACATATAGTTCATGCCTGTTTATAATTGGCTAATCATAACAGACTTTAATACGTTTCTCTTATTTTCCACCTGCCTCAAATTTGATTCTCTTTGGCTGAATAGAGAGATCGAGTCTGCAAACACCACCTAATTACGTACAGGGGAATTCCAATTCTCTGGATATATTCATAGAGGGGAACATTGTCTTATAATACAAGCCTTCTTGGATTCTGTTTATACTATAATCATATCAGCACTAACATAAGATTCATCATTATCTTGTGAAATGATCTTCAACGTCAGATACCACATTCTCCTTGTAATTTGGGGAATCTGTTGGAATTGCTTTTTTTTTTTTTTTTTTTAATAATCTTTATGTCAATTTATTTACCTAAGATAATGTTTTAGGGTGTACAAACATGCGACGGAATCCAAGCACGACAAAGAATCAGACGTGAGAAGTAAAGGGGATGATATGGAAGTTGATTGACGTGTCTTTGAACAGGACTTTGATTCTACAAACCAAGTCCAGGAAAGCTGTTGTTGTGGATTTATGGTGTTTTTGCATCGTCGGCCATCCTTCTCATCCAAAATCTGTGAGTTTCCTCTCTCTCCCATCTTTTGGGATGTAATGGAACCAAAAGCCTGCACTCGACTGACGGCTATTTCTCCAATTTGCAGTAGCTGTTTGCTGAAACCTTCAACAGTTGACATAGTTGAGGTTCACTTTAAGTGAGACCATAGCATATCAGTTTGCCCATTGCGAATCATTTTTCAATGAGTGCTACTTTATATAGGGAGATGAATAATATGGTGTGGTGCTTTTATCAGGTAAGTGTAAAATTAAAACGTTTCGAGCAGTCATCTTTGTTTTGGTGATATTGGAATGAAGTTTTGGATAGAAACACAAGGCGGCAACATATGTTTGTTGGCCCTACTGCCTTGAGCCTTGTTTGTCACTTGTTACACATGATTGCTTGAAATATCTTGAATCTCGTTTGGTATTTAACTGGTGTCATTAATATCAAGAATCGATTTTGATGCACATACCTTTTGCATTTCTTTTCCTCTGTCATATTTATTATGCATGATAACTAGTTTGTCGAGGAATATATTTATTTTTGTTTCTGAGTTGTCTGTATCGAGACAATTCACATTCACACACAGACAATGAAGTGATAAAATAGGTTCTTTCTAGTATAAATGGCCAGTCAGATACTCAAATGTTAGTACAACACTTATGAGGTGATTGATCTATAGAATTTCTTTAATCTCTCTTTTAATGAGACAAAATAAAATAAAATTAGTTTAAATGATATAAATAGTCAAAGGCCTTAAAATATTCTAAAGTTGTAATCCATCCAAGTAAATAAGGAATAGTCTTATTATTTTGTCAATCAAAGTAAATGTCCCATTTAAAGCTGTTGCTTCGGGTTAGGTCCGACGGGTCATGTAAAAATATAGTGGGTCGGGTTGAAGGATTAGCATTTAGCAGCCCATTGGAGTGGGAAACAAAAAAGAAAATAACTCATCGTTTCTCATTTATTTATTTTCTGAAGCAGGAGTGGCATAATTAAGCTACATATATGGTGTGTATCATCAGTTCTGGTGTTGATGGAAACACAGGCATCATAAACTTGTCCAACCACTTTTAGTCCTTCACCAGCAGAGGCTCTTTAATATCCTGCCACTTGTCCAAACGTTTCTTGGCTTTCTCCACCTGCACCACTACTGCTGTAAATGTGGATGCATGCACAAGTTTTATTTGACATGAACATGCATACCTCTTTATTCCAGTCCGTACGGAAAGTGACCCACAGTAGGATGAAAGTTTGCATCATCGTCCCTCCGATCATGCCGCCCCAGATGCCCTGCCCACTCATATCCCATTTCTTGCTTAGGAATAGGATTAGTATTATTTATATATGTAACTGTAATGTTCTTACCTTAACCCCAAGATTAAATTTAAAGCCAAGAATGCATCCTAGTGGAATTCCCACCACATAGTAGCAACCTACATTCACATATGCCACAAATGCCTGCCATCCACACCCCACCGCCACTCCTTCAAAATTCCCATTACGTTTAATTAATTATTTCATTGTTTGTGCTGCATTAATGCTCCAAACAAGAAAAGAAGAATCAAAGAAAGCAGTGTTTTAGAACAAGTATTAAAGGTTCAAAAAAGGTGAGTGAAAGTCCAACATATAATACAGAGGATAATGTAAAATACTCCCTTCGTCTCATTAAAAGTGGTCTGTATTTCATTTTGGGTTGTTCCATAAGTGGCACGTTTCCATAAATAAAAAATTTTAACATTTAAAAAAATGTAGGTCCTACCGCTTTCAATCTATTTACATAATTTTTGTGCCGAAAAATTTTGAGCCACCCACAGTGGAACGGAGGGAGTAGTAGATAGGTAGGGAAGGGATATTACCAGACAAGACCGGTTGGAGGCCGTTTAATATGAGGGTGACTGCTAAGAGAGGACAGAGATCCGCCACTGCATTCGCCACTCTTTCACCGCCGGTGAACACGTAACTGATGACGTGGCGCTGCGACAGCACCACCATAGCCTCGATCACCGCCACCACCAGGGACACCAAATTCACCACAACCACCGAGAACGCCGCAGCCTTGCTGTGCCCTGCTCCGATCTCATTCCCTACCCTCACACTGCACTTTTACCTCTTCCAGTCTTCGTCAATATTTTCACTATTTTTTTACATCTGAAAAACCGCCTATCCTATATATTTAAACATGCATGTTTCCTCATTCTTTTTGTTTTATTTTAAATTATCTAACATGCTGTATCTTTTTTAAATTGTTTCGAGTTGTGACCTACAGTATAATTAATTAAGGGTTATATATGTATAGTCTAAAAAAATTAAAAAATTATGTATGCATGTGTTGGTCTAGTTATAAAGTGATTACTGCTTGAGATCAAAAATCTCGTAAGTTTACTATCCCTACTGTCTTTTAAATTAGTTGTTCAATAATTAAAAAAAAACTAAGCGTTAAATAATGAGTAATTGTGATATTTAGATTGTTGATTGCAAGCAGCGGTCGATCAGATAACATGGAAATTATATAAGAGGTGAAAGCAAGCAACCTGGCAGCAGCATTAAATCCGATTGCGACCATGAATAGCAGCCCATTTATTGACATGCTGCATAAAAGGCCCAAAATCTTAGTAACCACACATTTATGATACATTGTGTTGATGTTTTAGACAAAATTAATAGTGTTTTCAAGACATTATTACTAAAACCACTTGTGCCTTTCGTATTAATGAATGAAGTAATGATTGAGTTTCAGTTCCCAAATGGCCAATTCCGTTTCTTCAAAACAAATTATCAATCCTCTTTAAATTCAGGGTAATATATATACACATATATAGGAAGATAAAACATAATTCCCTTTCAAATTCCCAAAATATCAAGTTATCAACTACTTTGAAACAAAATAGTTTTTCTAAAAGTAAGTTCTTTAAAGTGGAGGAAGTACATGAAAATGGAAATTTACGTCTTGCTAGCTCTATTATAGTACTAAAGTGAAAAATAGTTTGATCCGCATATAAGTTCTTGTAAATGGTAGTATTTACATTAAGTTGCACAAACACAAAGCTAAATGCCTGCTAAACGTGAAAACTCATTTAGAAATTAATTTTAAATTTTGAATTTCTCCTAATAAATCTAATATACTATATATTTTTTTGGCACGTATGGATGACTATGTATATAAAGGGTTAGGTTAATTATAATGAGAATGACTATTTTCATGATAAATGAGAATAACGAATAAGCGAATATATAGTGTTGAATAAACTATTTGTACTATATGAATATAGCCGCAATTCAATTAATTGGTAAAATTTATGTTCCCTCTAAGATTCAAATCCAAGTTTCAATAGTTGGTTATTCATGTATTATTAAAAGCTCATATAATCTCATTCTCACAACATACAACCATTCTCATTGAAACCATTCTCTATATATGTATGGAGAGGTTCAAATGAAAATTTTTATTTAAAATAAAAACGAGGAATCATTTTCAATTATTGGATCATGAAGATCTATAATGAATGTATCATTTTGATGGATAAATACACTACTTGAGTTTGAATTTTAGAGGAAGCGATTTTTTTTTTTTCATTTTTTCTAAATGCAGTTAATTATATAATGAATTCAGAATTTCACATGTCAATTCAATGTTCTCAATTTTCATTTTAATTTACGATTTTCAATGTAATCAATCTCCCTATATATAAGCACTCATCAAAAGTAAAAAGATGAAAACATCTATATAGTTGACTAGTTAAAAGTATATCAAGTGGAGTAAAAAACAACTTTCCCGGGAGATTCCTTATATTTTTATGGTGTATCACTCCCAGCAGAAATCCCAAAATTATGTTTCTATATTCCTCCCTAAAACTTCCCTATTTAATTTTAGGATCCCGATTTTATAAATGCATGCATCAGATCTCCTATTTTCTACATAAAAACAATAATTATGTGTGGCCCCTACTAATTATAAGCTTAAAATAAATTTAGGTTGGTGTAAATTTAAGATTGAATTTAGGTAGGTGTAAAATTTTTTATGGGCCCCATCCAATTTAGGGGAACTGTTGGATGCATTTTTTATCTCATTTTCAATTATTTTAGCCTAAATTTAGAGTTAGTGATGCATTTAGGTGATCTGCTGAGAGTAAGTGTTTACTTTTACACGAGGGACTAAATCTAAATCCCCGTATATATATTCTCCTGAAAGTTTTTAAGAAGAAAAAAGATAATCCCTTGTCATTTTAGGTTGTTCCAATTGTATTAATCTATTTTTTAAAATAGCAAAAATAAAAACTGCTAAGTGGGATAAAAGTAAAACACTCCACCTACTTAACTCATAAATAAAGACTTTCTTAATCTCCGTATTCAAAAGTAAGGGGTCAATACAAATGGGACGGAAGGAGTAATTTTTAGGATATATATATTTTAATTGGTAAGTGTAGGTATGAAATACTCCCTCCGTCCCTAAAATAAGTTCCCCTTTTTCCTTTTTAGGACGTCCCCAAATAAGTTCCTATTTCTTTCTTTCCATTTTTGGACAACTACTTCACCACTAATAATACTTATTTATTCTTACTTTTCACTTTTTCACCGCTCTCAATACCTTTTCACAACTTCCAATTATAATATTTTTTCTCCAGTATCAATACACTTTACAACATTTTCTTAAAACTCGTGTCGTCTCCAAAGATGAACTTATTTCAAGGACGGATGAAGTAGATGATAATAATGATGCATATGTGAGTGGGAGTAAGAGTAACTAACCATACAGAAAGAGCATCCAAAGAGAGTTGAGGATCCTGGAGCAAGCCGGCTACCAAGACTAGTACCTGAAAGTACCACGCCTCCAAGCACAGCATCACCGCGGAACCAATCGACAGCTTGACAAAGTCCCCCACACCCGTCAGCGCCTCCCACTTTAATCCCCTCCACGTCTCCTTACACCGTTGGCTCCTCAATATGTACGCGACTTGTCCCGCCACGATTATCCACCACGACAGGCTCAGCACCAGCGCCGCCCCAAACAGCCCCATCCCTATCCTGTACACTGCCGTCCAGCTCAGACCTAGATGCACCGCCAGCGTCGCCACCGAAATCGCCGCGCTCGGCCCCACGATGCTCTGCGCCTGCAGGAACTTCTGTATCGGAAAATTGACAGCGTACGCGAACACCTGCGGGATCAGCCCGTACACGAACACCGACGCCAGCTCCGCCACCTGCTTCTCCTCGCCGATCGCCAGCAGGAGCTGCCGCGACAGCAGGTAAACCACCACGATGGGGAGGCTGAAGAGCGTCAGCACCACCGTGGCGCGCTGCAGGTAGACGCCTAGCATTTCGTACCGCCCTGCGCCGTACGCCTGCCCGCAGAGGGTTTCCACGGCGCTCCCCATTCCGAGCTGCAAAATTAGGTCATTTAATTAATTAATTTCATTCATTAGATGATAGAGAAGAGAGAGATATATATGTAGCGCTAGCTTAATTACGAGGAGGCCGTAGGCGAATAGTTGGATGCCTTGATTGCCGAGACAGGCGGCGGCGAACTCGAGGTTGCCGAGGTGGCCGGAGAAGATGCGAGTGGACATGGACATGGAGTTGTTGATGAGGTACATCATGACGGCGGGCGCGGCGAGTTTGAAGAGGAGTTTGAGCTCAATCCAGGAGGCCTTCTTGTATCGCGTCGACCATGCCAAATCCATGTCTGACAGCACCTTTTCCAGCTCCGAGCTCGAATGAGCCACTTGCACTGCTGCTTCATTCTGCTCGTGCTCCATAGATTTAACCAACACAAGCAAATGATTGTGTAGAGGAAACACAGCAGTCGTATTTAGTGTACTAAGATATATATGGATTTGTAATATACATACTACTATATATACTTCGCGCCCTAACATCACATGGACCCCACCCTGCATTACATTACATATATAGTAGACGACACACCAATACGCTACTTATGTGGTAATTAAATTCACGTCGATTCCTCTGTCCTACAAGACTCTACATCACTTTTGGTTACATTAGTTTTAATAAAATGTCAAATAAATGTGTTGGGACTTGAAAAAATGATTCACTTTAATATAATAAAATTGAGTAATGCTAAACAGTCACATTGTGGCCACCCACAATTTACCTAAATAAAAAATAATTTAATTTAGTTAATTTATATTTTAAAATAAAAATAACATTTAGTTATTTTATGGGAAAATTGCACCTAAATACACAAACTTTGCCAAAAATCCATATTTGACGAGAAGTTAGGATTTTACATTTTAATACACCAACTTTTGTTGTTGTCCAAATTTGACACGACTTAATTCTTAAAAATTCAAAAAACAACCATTTTTTGTAAATAATTATACAAAGACCCACTTATGTTATAATTTAGGACATTTAAACCAAAACACGATATTTCCTTATGATGTTTTCTTTTAAACCATTTTAGGCGCGGATCAAAGATTAAAAGAAAACATCATAAGAAAATATCTTGTTTTGGTTTAAATGTCCCAAATAATAACATAAGTGAGTCTTTGTATAATTATTTACAAAAGGGGTTGTTTTTTGAATTTTTAAGAATTAAGTCGTGTCAAATTTGGACAACAACGAAAGTTGGTGTATTAAAACGTAAAATCCTAACTTCGCGTCAAATATGGATTTTTGGCAAAGTTTGTGTATTTTCACGCAATTATCCCTTATTTTATCCTATTCTCTACATTGTAGTTATTTTTTTACAATTTTTTGGTAACTTTTTTATTTTTATTAAAAAATAAGTTTAAAAAAATGCAAAAAAATAAAAATAAAAAATAAGTACAATGTAGAGAATATAGTAAAATAACTAAATCGTATTTTTATTTTAAAAAATAAATTAAATAAATCAAGATTTTCCTTATTATACTAGTTTGTGGGTGGCCACAATGTGGCTGCATAGATTTATTAAATAAGATAAGGATAAAAAATAAGGAGTTAGTGGTGGGGTAGTGTCCAAATACACACTCTCGCGGAACGTCCTAAAATAAAAATAAGGATACACTCTTATGGGACGGAGTGAATATGTCCGATAGTATTTCACATTTTAATTTATTACTATAATTTTAAATTATTTTCTTTTTAATTTTAATTTATTATATTTTAATATAATTTTAAGATAATTAACTAAGGTGCCACTCATTTAATTAAGTTTTATAATTATTTTTGCATGTGTGTGCAGCTAAGAAAAATGAGTTAAGAGCATGAGTGGGAAGCGCTAAAAGGTGGTCCTCACCTTACCTCTCATCTCAAGTGCATTGACTCTATAAGAAGCGCTATAATCTCAATTACCATTTAATTCTATTTTTATTTTTATTTTTAAATTTAATATTTCATTAAAATTAAAATTCCAACATTACATTAATTAAAATAAAATACAATAAATAAAAATATTACAATAATTAAAAATTTGGTAACAAAATTTAAGAAATTAAAAAAAAATAGATTTTAAAATTTTAAAAAAAATCAAAAATCAATGAAAAAACAAAAAATATTAAAGAAAAAAAACACAAAAGATATTAAAATACTCCCCAACCCACAACCCCACCCGGCCACCCCTCTTTTTCTTCTTCCCTAACCAACCCCTTTCTTCTTTCTTTTTCCTTTTCTTCTTCTTTCTTCCACACTCCTTTCTTCCTCCACAGCACTCCTTCCCTCCTCTCCTTCTATTTTTTTATTATTTTTATTATTTTATTTTTCGCACGTGTCTGCACGCGAATGCATTTCCTCCTTTCTGTGCCCGACACCAACCTCTGCGCCCAGCATGAGCAACAACAACACTCCAACGTGGCGAGATCCACACGTGCCGGTTTGGTTTGGGCACGCAAACAAGGACATTGTGGATGCTCTAATAGGCCAATTTATTCATTCCCACTTAGTAAAAAGAAATAGTACCCATGAAGATAAAAGATTGAATATACTAGCACTTTTTTGGTGTAAAATATACCAATATATCCTTATTTCTTTGCAAATTTTTTTTTCAATAAATCACGATTATTACATACTTTTCGTAATTATTACACAATTTCACAAAATAGGGTAAATAAAAAAAAATATGTAACCGTATATTTTATACTATTATACGATACAAGGGTATTTTGATCATAATTAAAGACTACTATTTTCACAATTTTATTCATATAGATAAAATTTTATTTTACTATATGATTTTAATTAGAATAAGGCATTACCTCAAACAAAAAATCACCAATTTTACTCTCTCACATAGGGCTGGGAATTTCGGAATCGGGTATCGGGTACCCGATTACCCGACCCGAAAAAATCGGGTATTGGGTACCCGATACCCGAAAAAATCGGATTCGAGTTCGGGATCGGGTATTTAGGGTGTTAAAAAATCGGGTATCGGGTATACCCGATCGGGTATCGGGTATACCCGAAATACCCGAATTAATTAATTTAATATATTTTGAATTATTTAATACATTGGCTGGCAGTGAGCTGTAATCCAATTTCGGCCATTTGGCCCCTCCCAAGCCCAAATTTCGCACATTCCCAATCCCATTCCCAAATTCCCAATCTCATTCCCAGCCCCCAATTCCAATTTCGGCCCTTCCAATTCCCAATCCCAGCTCGCCCCGCCGCCCCCACTCCAGAATCGTTTTCGTTTCCGGCGACCCAGCGGCGCCCCTCGCCAGTGAGGAGCTCGCTCCCAGCCCCCCAGCCGCGACCTCGCCCAGTCGCCCCTCTGTTCCGCCGCCGAGCTTGTTGCCCCGCAGCAGCCGTGCCGCCAGTGGAGCCCCGCAGCAGCACGCAGCAGCTTGCTACCCCCGCAGCAGCCGTGCCGCCAGTGCAGCCCCCGCAGCAGCACGCCGAGCTTGTCTACGCCTCTTCTTCTTCTTCTTCTTTTTTTTTTTTTTTGTATGAATTTTAAAAGAGGTAGCCTCATTTGAATTTGCTGAGTCTCGATCTGTATTTTGTATGAATTTTCTTGATCTGTATGAATATTGTATGAATTTTCTTGATCTGTATTTTGTATGAATCTTGATATGTATTTGTATGAATCTCGATCGGGTATTAGGGTACCCGAATACCCGACTCGGGTATTAGGGTACCCGATTTCAAATTCGGGGTCGGGGTCGGGTAGTGGGTTTAGGGTATTTTCGGGTTCGGGTACCCGATTTTTTCGGGTAGGGTACCCGAACCCGACCCGATTCCCAGCCCTACTCTCACACAGTCATCCCTCTACCACCCCTCCCAGCTATACATTTTCAATTTTGATAATATATTATATATCTCCTAGCATAACATCTTCTCTTGCAATTAAAAATAATTGACATGTGATAATATTAAATATATTTAGGAGATATTTACTTTGCATTATCGATAAGATGCATGATTGATAATTTTATCCTTAATAGTATGATTTCTTCAATCTCACCCTTTCAATGGTATATGAGTCAAGCAAAATTAGGTCAAATGTTAAAAAATAATCAAGGGATCGAATTGGAATATATATCCTAAAGTTTCAATCAATTTAAGTAAACAAAAAATTAACTTTATTATTTTTGTTTATCGAGGCTAATTTTAAAAAATAAACAC
Source organism: Salvia miltiorrhiza (assembly GCF_028751815.1). NCBI lineage: Eukaryota > Viridiplantae > Streptophyta > Magnoliopsida > Lamiales > Lamiaceae > Salvia > Salvia miltiorrhiza. The sequence goes on from NC_080391.1 coordinate 8,872,332, forward strand.
TTACTTTAGAAATTATATAGTTGATATAAATATTTAAAATTGCCATATATCCTTAATCAATGTATCCAATAGAAGATGCCGCATAAATTAATGAGGCATTCTTGTGTGCACCATGGAGCACAGTGCTCCCGGGTCGCACTGAGAGTAAATCTGGAGTACAGTGCGACCCGGGAGCACCGTGCTCCCTGGTGCATACAAGAATTTGTGTAAATTAATTGACAATAAATGATCTAAAAAATGACAGATTTTACAATTTACATTTGACGTTCTTCTATTTCCTTTTCTCTTCTTTTCTTTTTATGATATTGATTAACTAAAATTCAAACTATATTTGAAATTTCTTTATTTTATCTTTCTGAACATTCGAACGATAAAAATCTTTATATAAATTGAGAGGTATAAGCTTCGATCTCCATTTCTTCTTTGCGAACTCAAAAAAATGAAAAGATAAAAAAAAGCCATCTTCTTTTGCCATCTAGCTACATTGTATAATGATGATATTACTTTAATTGAAATTCGATTCTATAGAAATTTTCTTTTATGTATTATCATCTACGACATATTATTAAGCCAGATAAGTTTTATGGTTTCCGGGTTCAAAAAGTATGTTTTCTATTAAACGAGGATATGGATAATTTAAATTAATCAATTTAGGATTTAATTATTGAAATTATCAAATTGGGCGTAAAACTATCATGTAACTTTGGTTCTATTTATTTTTTATAATTTCCTATATTGAGTAGGAAATAATTAATGAATAATGTTAATTGATAATTGATATAAAAATAATTAAATATCAAAATCAAATTATATGATTTCTTAGTCTTATAACATTCATAATTTTAATGGTTCTAGATTCTAAATCCATGCGTCGATCTATATGGTTGTGAATCTAAAAATTATATGTCACGGATGTTTGATTTGATAAATTAATCACCTAAAGCATACTAGTAGTGAAATATTATTTTAAAAAAATCAATAATTATAATATGCGTGCCACGCTTGATTGCTTTTGGTATTCCAGAACATTTCAAAAACAAAAGCATATATATGACATAACCTTATCAACTCTAAAGCTCAAAAGAGACATTGGTGCCGACACAAAGAAATAATTATCGGTTAAAAGTGGCAAAATTGGCTCGGTCCGATGGGCCGGGCATAACCTTATCAACTCTCAAAACACATTGGTGTCACTATTAGAATGTCAATCTGGTCTAACCTACACAGTTTTGGGCTAAATTTATTGGGTTATCGAATTTTTTGGAGTCAAAGTGTTTTTAGGACAGTAACTTAAGTTGATTTGAAAATTAGGACAATAACTTTTGGACTTGTAAAAATAAGACACTAATTAATAAGTGTTGCACCCGCAGGACATTTATCGACCAATTATCGAATTTTCGGACTTTCCCACATGGACCAAGCACATGACATCTTATTTGGAGCCGTAAAAATGACGTGCTTGCCACATAATCAACCCCTCCGTGCGGGTTGTCATGTGCTTGGTCCGTGCAAAAAAGTCCCAAAATTCAATGATTAGCCCATAAATATCTTGCAGGTGCAACGCTTATTAATTAGTGTCCTAATTAATAACTCTCATTGTATAGTTCTGTGATGTGCTCGGCTGGTGGTGCAGTTTTTGCTGTATTTTCTCTCTTGTTTAACAACTCTCATTGTATTCTCATTTTGGTACCGCTGGTACCGGTTCTATGAAAGCTTCATCCTTTTTTCTGCTAAAAAAAAGTGTCCTAATTTTATAAGTTCGAAAGTTATTGTCCTAATTTTCAAATCAACCTAAGTTATTGTTCTAAAAAACCCTCCGACTCAATTTTTTAGTGCGGAATAATCAGGTTGAAAAATAATTCAGATTAAATTTTTTTAACTAAAATCTTAAACATTTGGGTTTCGGACTAGCCTATCTGGTCAGACTTGAAAATTTCTTGAAAAAAATTAATTAATATATTTTCTCGAACAATATTATATTTATACCAAACAAATACATGAATAAATAAAATGACATTTCAACATCGATTTACATAATAACTACTAATATGCAACTTCTAGAGATATAAACATGCAATACTTTTGTTAAATATATTTTTTTAATTTTATATTTAAATATTTTATGTTAAGTATTTGTTTAAAAATACAGAAAAGTAGGACTAGTAATCGATCCGATTCGGTTCGGTTAACCGAAACCGAATAAGGGCGATTTCATGACCGGTTAACCACAAATAATATCGATTTATATAATTAAAAAAAAATGTGCATCCATTGCCACTTAATTAAGGGATTCAAACCTATGCCCCTAGGAAGAAATAGTCAAGTCTTATCCACTTGACCAACTCATCATTTATGTTTACATGGAATATAAAATTATTTTATAGAAAATTGTAATTATTTTCATTTACTTTATTTTTATTTTTATTTTTATTTTTATTTTTATTTTTAAAATAAAATATAATATTTTAATTATTAATTTAATTACCGATTAAACCTTCGAAATAAACGCAACATATGATATTTGTAGTATTTTCGTAGAAATAACATGTAGTATGAAATACCGTCCGAGAGAAACAAATATGAGCACATTGCACTTTACACAACACAACGAACCCAGCTTAATAATAATATTGCAATAATTCAATCTTGAAACTTTGGCATCGAGTTCCATAACCATCGGAATAAATAAAAAAAAGTTTCATAACCATCGTAGTTATTGTTTATTATTTATGTAATATTATTATGGGCAAATAGGTTAAAATACCCAAAGTTTCGCCGAATTCGCGAATTTCCCCTGACCTTCAAAACATGGTATTAAAATTCTTGAAGTTAATGCCGAGACGTGGTTTTCCCCAGTTTTTGATCGGTGTCAAAACTTATGATGACATGGCAGCCGGGAATCCACGTAGGATTAAAATTCCGGCTGCTCAAACGACATAGTTTAGCCTATCACCCTAAAACGATGTAGTTTTATATTGAATTGAAGGATTTAAAGTAAATCAAGTACTAATTTCTTCTTCATTCCAATTTTAGGGTTCATGAGTTAATACCTCTTCCTCAAATTCAATGTCTTCGTCATCTACAAGCCGTCTGAACTCGAGCCACGACGGTCGAGTAATTTGTGGCCACGGACTCCCAGCTACAATGCATGTATCGCACACTGAGAAGAATCCCGAGCGGCGATTTGTTACATGCCCTCATACGCCGGTAAGTTTTAATGCTTGAACTGTGGTTTTTGGTGCGCTGGAAATGGTGGAATGATTCACTTAGATTGTTCATCATGTAGTCGTGTGGGTTGTGGAATTGGATTGATCCCGAGCTGTCTCCATACTACAAGCACGCATTCAATACCTTGAAGCATCATAGGAGTTCTCAATTTGCAGAAACAGAGCATGATGGTGGAGAAGATGATATTGAGATGAAGTCAATGATAAGAGAAGTTCAAGTAGAACTCAATCAACTGACATTGAAGATAAAGAATATGTATAGATTGGTTGTTGTGTTTATGGTTTGCCTTGTTGTGTGCATTGCTTTGAAATGAAAGTTAATTGTAAGGAATTAGTTCTTCCTGTTTTAGACAACTATGTATCCTTATTGGCTTAATGAAATGAAACTTTTCTTCACCAATTTCAGAGTATATATTGATTCATATGTATGCAATAAGCGAGTTTAAAAACCATCACTGATAACTAACATAAATATGCAAGAAACCATTCCAAACTCCCAACAAATCATCATTGATTCATATGTCTTTGCAAACTGACAACTAGCTATTCCAAACTTGCAAGAAATTCTGTGATTCATATGTTTTTACAAACTAGCAACAAACAAGCCATTCATCATTCCAAACTGATCCTAGAGTTCAAGTTCAAGCCAAAAACAAAAATTCTAAACACTATAGCCTTCTAGCTAGCTTCCCATGTTGCCTGGTCCAGCATTGTTTTCTTGGGTTTGAGGTAGTTGTGTAGATGAATTTCCCTTGCTTGTAGAAGCTCCAGCCCTCTTCACATGAGTCACTCCACTTTGTTGTGGTGACTGCATGATGGATGAATGAAGATATAGTTAGCATCTATCAACAATAAATTATAGTGATATTGGAGAGTTTAAAGCATGTTACCCTATAATAGATGTTGCCAGAGCCTGCAACATAACAACCTACACCTTTTGTTGCCACATTCCTTTCCCTTGCCACTGTCCCAGCCTCAGTAATCACCCCCCTGCCACAGCTGCTTCCTCTTCCCCTACCTCTTCCCCTACCTCTTCCTCTTGTTTGAGAACTACCATGTGCATTTGTATTACAACTCTCCTCAATTGGTTGTGTTCCTGCCTCAGTGTTGATCCCCCCACTTGCATCTGATGTAACATTCCTTGTTCTTGGCCTTCCAGGCTTGCCCTACAAAGCATAACATTATGTTAAATATTGATGTCATATCTATGAAAAATAGAAAGCAATCAACATACATACCTTCTCTTTTGGTGGTTTGACCACTGTCTTGTTCTTGCAACCTCTGGAGTTGTGGCCTGTTTGACCACAGTTTTTGCAAGTCATTTTTTGACCAAGCCTTCTAAGCTTGTTTGGGTTGCTCGGATCCACCTCATGGGCTGCCCTCTTCCTCTTGAGCTTAGGCCTGCCTGGCATCTTCCTGATGGCAGGGGGTTTGACAACATATCCCTCCACAACCGGCCACAACCGTTGGCCATTCAGAGGCTCTAATCCAAATGCGTAAGCTTTTTTGTATGTTACAACTGTGTAGAAGTCATTAACATACTTTGCAGGGTCTTGCTCCATAAACTCAATGGCTGCTATGGCATGGATGTAAGGGATGCCCACCATCTGCCATACCCTACAAGTGCATGTTCTAGCTTCTACATTGACTACAAACTTATCACCTTCCATGTCTATTTCAAACTTACCCCCCAATGCAGGGTAAGGAATGCAGTGTTTAGATTGTGTACTCAATTTTTCCAATTTTTTCCTAATCAATGGAGTCAAAATGTCATCAACTTTCTCAATATCCCCTAACTTCTTCACCTGCCTAACCATCAAGTTTATCCGGATCTCCTCTAACATGTGTATTACATGCTTTCCTCTAGCATTCAAGATATATCCGTTGAATCTACCACCAAAAAACTGTGTTTCAGTAACAACTTACGGATTAGACATCGCTGGTGATGAAGAACACACTCGAACACTTGAAAACGGTACGAAGACACCTTCTTCTTCCTCGGACGGCGATGAACTCGATCACAGAATTGCTTGCGACTGTTGGTATTTTCACTTCTCAAGTTTTTACCTTTTAATCCTAATTACAGCCATGTTTTTTATTTATTGGTTAAACGACGACGTATGGCTCCAGTGGCTCTTGTTTTATGACTCAGCATTAGTCATTCCACGTATGTGCCACGTCGAAACCATTAGTGGCCGGAAAACGTAATTAGGTGAAAATTAAGCATCGGAACCACGATCAAGAATTTTAATACCATGTTTTGAAGGTCAAGGGAAATTCGCGAATTCGGCGAAACTTTGGGTATTTTAACGCTATTTGCCCTATTATTATTATTGTTGTGATTAAGAGGGTGTTTGACTGAGCTTATACGCTCTTTTAAACAGTTTAGAAGCTCCTTCAAAGTGTTTGGTAAAATAAGCTCTTAAAGAGCTCCTAAACTTAAGCTTATAAAGAGCTTATAAGCTGTAAAATTAAGCTCTAAGAGCTTATAAGCTCCCCAAAAAATAAGCTTATCTATCCCAATTTATTTTCTTATTTTTTTATAAGCAATACTCATTTTACAAAAATAACTTAACTATGAGTGTTTATTTTCATTATATATCATTCTAATTTCATTTCTTTTCGATTTTTCTCTCTAACTAAAATTTCTCTTTCTAGCTTATAAGCTTAATTATTCAAACAATTTGACAACTTATAAAGTTTTAAAAACTACATCTTATAAGTTCTTGAAATATTTTATAAGCTTCAAAAACTTATAAGCTCTTTAAAATAAACTTAGCCAAACACTCGTGTGGTTACTATGTTTAGAGCCGGCCTAAAAGTCGAAGATGCTGTGATTTAATCGGTTAGGACCGAATCTAATTTTCCAGCACTGTTTGTGAAAATTTCGTAGTTTTATTGGTGATAAAAATTTATTTTTTGAATTAATTATTTTCTAAAATAAATTCATAATATCTTTTTAGTAAATTTACAATAAATTTATTTTATACGATAAATCTAATTTGTATAATAACAACTTCCTATATATATATATATATATATATGATTGGGTTCTGGTAGTACTGTGTCCTTAAGTAGTACTCCCTCCGTCCACGAAATGAGTACCCATATGGTGTTTAACGAAACCAACACCTAAAACTATACGATGAAACAGTAAACTATACCTATTGGGACTGATCGGAAGGAGCGAAGTAGAATGATCGGAAACTTAATACGAGAGAAAAATGACTGTTGTATTTGGAAAATAAGAGATAGCGTAAGAAATAATACACGAGCTCGGACCCTATTTATAGATTTACAAGCGGAGGGGTAAAATAGTAAAAACATCTTCGGTGCATGCGTCCTGCGTGGTGGAAGGGTACGTTGGTAATTTCGATAATACGCGGGAGACCTTCCCGCGCGTTTATTGGCTCCTCTGATGGAAATGTCTTCTCTGGCGAAGGCGTCTTCTCTGGTGATATTGACATCTCTGGCATGAGGGACTCCTCTGGTAAACACGTCTTCTCTGTCATGAAGAACTCCTCTGATAAACACGTCTTCTCTGTCATGAAGAACTCCTCTGGTAAACACGTCTTCTCTGGCAAGGGCGTCTCCTCTGGCGGTAGTGACTTCTCTGATGGAGTTGACTTTTCTGATGACGATGACCTCCCTGACGATGGTGACCTTTCCGGCGCGGATGATTTCTCTGGAGGAGAGGGCTCCTCTGTCAAGAATGACTTCTCTGGTGCGGATGACTCCTCTGGCTAGAGTCATTCCTCTGATGGATGAAATCCTTCTGGTATAAATGGTTCTTCTGACCCATACGGCTCCTCTGATGAGAGTGGTTCCTCTGATTTGTACTCTCTCCCTACTCTGCATATATTGCTCCTCACCAACCACTCCCCCCTCTAGTCTGGTTGAACCGGGTATTCTTCGCGTTCAACCAGTGGTGTGTTATCAGCATCAAAGCTTTGTTATTTTCCTTGGCCCCTGTAAATCATAAAGACATAAGCATTTTGACATTATGAGAGAATAAAAAGAAGCCCTGTAAATTGTTCTCTGGCGTTTTTGTTACTCCCACCCCCTGGTCTGGCTAGTTCACTCTGGAGAGATGCAACTAGTCAGAGGACTCGCCCGCGTGGATGACGTCATCCGCATTAAATGTCTGCCCAGTCCACAGTATTTTCCCCGTACCCCGAGGTTACTTTTTAACCTTCGCGTCCTTTCGCCTTTCCGTAAAAATTCTCATCCGTTGATTTCTTCCGTATGCCACGTGCCGTTCATCCCGCGTGCTGGTGGTTACCCGCGTACAATCTTACTTAGCCGATTCGAACTCCCCTTTTTTCCCTATTCTTCTTCTCCAAGTTTTCCGAGCGAATTTTCTGCATTTTCCGGCGATTTCCTCACTGTTCCGGCATTCTCCCGCGACCTTTCCGCTCCAGGTTTTACCGTCCATCTTTCTCCGGTCTAGGTAACTCGCGTATCCTCTTCACTGCAATTTTGTGTTTAATCGTAGTGTAGTGGTATAACTGTTGGTGCTCTGATTGAGCGTGCTAGAAACCCTAGGGTTAACATCTCCCATCATGGCCTGCACCTCCGCCCCTCAACCCTCTCGTTCGCCCTCTCCTTCTGCCCAAGACCCTTCATCTTCCTCCCCGTCGCAGCAAGATCTTGAAAATCTTCCCTCCCCTTCTGTTTCTGATGAATCTCAAACTACACCCCCTCCTTCTCCACCTAAGAAAAAAGGGAAAAAGCCCCGTCTACCCCCCAAACGTATTCCTCCATCCCGCCTTAGTGTCGCGGAGGTGGAAAAATTGAAAAGCAAATGTAGGCGTCCTGATGGTTTAAAATTCGAGGCCTTTTGTAAGGATTCAACGCCTCCTGAAAGCCTTCGTCATCCCAAGGTGATAGTTGTTTGGAAAGCTCAAATAGATGCTGGTTTGAGACTCCCTCCTCCTACTCTGCTGGTTGATGTTTGTAACTATTTTCACATCCCCTTTTTTCAAGTCGCTCCTTCTGCTATTCGGAGATTATATGCCTTTCATGTTTTGTGCCGGGCTCACGGTGTTGGGGACACCGCCAAATTGTTTTGTCAGACCCAGACCCTTCGTATGCAGGGCAATCCCTTGTATAGCTTTGCTGCCCACCCGAAATATCCTATCACCTTCCTTTCCTCTCTGAATTCTTTCGATAAGGGCTTCCTGGAATACTATTGTTATGTGCGCACCCCTTTCGGCAACTGGCGCGATTATGGTGCTTCGGAGCTGGAATGGCATACAAGTCGCACTACTTATAAGCCAGCCTCTCCCGAAGTCCCTTCTACCCGTGACCAGAGTATTATAACTCACCTTAATGCTATGAATAAAGCCCAGACTCTAGACTGTAAGTACCTGGCCGAGAACAATTCCTCTCTGGCATATAATGGTCTGTTTCCCCTGTATCCAGCGAGATCAATAGGTAAAAAATATACATTAGAAAACACATTAGCTTTTGTTACCCTGCTTTTAATGATGTGAACTTTTGGTTTGCAGATATGTCTTGGAGATCGAAATGTGGGGACAATTTGCCTGACACCCCTTCTCTTGCTGGCAGCGGAGCACATGGCCCAAGCGGTTCTGCTTCCAGAACAAGTCCCTCGGAGCAGCCTGCTGGTTCCCAACTGATCCCCATTCCCCCTGTAGTTGAAATCCCAGAGGGAAATGTGGAAGCCTCGCACTCCTTTGATGCGGAGGAAGTTGATGTGGGGGCTCTTGTTCACAGAAGTGGGCGCTCCAGTGCTGGTGATGCCGCTGGCTCCCGCGAAGAAGATATCCAAGTCGTGGATATTACCGATGAGGTTCCTTCGCCTGATTCGGCTCCAGATGCCACCCTTGCTGATCTTACGAAGAAGCGGAAGAGAGGTTCCCTGATCTCTATGGGTGAGAAGGAGAGACAGGAAAGCCTGAAAAAGACTGGCAAGTCCTCAGAGCCAGCGAGGAGGTCTGCTGGTGGTGTGAAGATTCTCACTCCTGCTGGGGACAAGGGCAAAGGGCCAGCGAAGAAGTCAGCTGGTGGTTCCAAGGTTCTCCCCTCTGTCGGTGGAAAGGGTAAGGGCAAAGCTGCAATGCCCTCGGCTGACGAACCAGAGGATCTTGTTCCTGGACCGATTTCGAGCTTATCGGGGCAGGAATTGATTGACGCCTTGATAGCTCGTGTCCATTCAAAGGACCAAGAGAAGATGGGGAAGCTGACCCGACCGGCTTTAGCTACTCAGCTCTGCCGGTTGGCTCTTCAGGTATCCTGCATGTTATGCTCTTTATTAAGAATTTTTTAAATTACTAACCTTTTTATGGTTTTGTTGGAACCCATTTTATCTTCTTGCAGGTAGAGTCAGGGATGTGGGGGGCTGTTAAATGCATCCATGACTACGAAATGGCTGAGAAAGAACGGGAGAAGGAACAGGCAGACATCGCCAAGCGTGATGATGATGTCGCCGGGGTAGTAGAGCGTCTGAGTAAAGCTGAAGCGGAGATCGCTGATCTGCAAGATAAATTAGCTCAGGTGGAGGTGGAGAGAGCATCCTTGGCCTCCGAGTTGTTGAGAGCCACAAAGGAGAGCCACGAAAGCTTAGTCAAGTTCAAAGCTGGTTATGAAAGAGACTACAGGGAAGCCAGGCGGGGTTGGAAGAGGATACTTGTGGAAGCTCAGAACCGCGCGTTCGTTCTGGGGGCTCGAGATCAACGCCTGGAATATTTCTTGTCTCCACGGGGTCAACATTTCCTGGGGTTGATGCTGGAAGGTACTCTGGATGCTTTCAAAAAGACTCCCGAGTATTTGGCGGATTTTGGACCCCTCTTTGCTTATGTGATAGAGCAAACAGCTTCCAAGGCATTGGAGATGGCGGGGGCCACCCCGGAGCAACTTGCCACTTTGAATTTCAAAGCCCTGATGGATAATCTCCAGGATGAGGAGATAAATAAGCGGATGGGGATCCCTGCGCATTCTCCAGAGAAGCCAGAGTGGTGGTACCCGGTGCTAGAGAAAGCCATTCCCTATTTTTCTCTTGGGATTGGATCTGACTTGCTACCTTCTGCTCCCATATATGCGCCTGCGTTCTCTGCTACCCTGGCGCGCTTTGTGAACCGGCTGCGGGATCCCTCTGGCGAGAGTTCTCGAACATTTTCTCAGTTCGGCCTGGAGCCTCCCCTGCCCTCTGACTTAGCGGCTTCTGCCTTCACCGACTCTGCCTCTTCCTCTGCCGCGGTGGAACAGCTGTTCAATCTGTACCAGAATGAGGATCTGTATGTGCAGGAGGCTGCACCGTTGTTGGATTTGGGAGTTCGTCTTCCCCAAGCGAAGGAGACTGGCCTGTTGCCCGTGTTCTCAGAGAAAACTATTTCGGGTCATGCTTCTGCAAGTGGTGTTCCTTCCCGGGCTCCCTCTGCCTCTGCTCCCGTCTCCTTTGCTGTTGCCCAAGCTGCCCCTGTTCCTCCCTCTTGATGTTTCCCCTTTCTCTCCTGACTTTACCAAAAGAGAATTTTGTAACTCTTTAATTTGTACCAATTAAACACTTACCGCCGGTTTTTGATGTACAGCTTTGCTTCTTGAGCGTGCTTTAATGAAATTTCGTTCACCTCCTTGCTTCTTTTATCTCTGTTATTTGTGTTGTTTTCGCTGCCTGTTGAGGTGGGGTTTATATTTCCGTCTTTCCCCTGTTGATTTGAATTGGTTTATTATGATTGTTGTTGATGCTTCTCTAATCCCCTCCCTTGGAATTGCTTTAATTTCTTGTGATGACTCCTCTTCTGCGGATTGAGACGACTCCTCTGGCGAGGATCGTGACGACTCCTTTGGCGAGGATTGAGATGACTCCTCTGGCGAGGATTGTGATGACTCCTCTGGCGAGGATTGTGATGACTCCTCTGGCGAGGATTATGATGACTCCTCTGGCGAGGATTGAGATGACTCCTCTGGCGAGGATTGAGATGACTCCTCTGGCGAGGATTGTGACGACTCCTCTGGCGAGGATTGAGATGACTCCTCTGGCGAGGATTGAGATGACTCCTCTGGCGAGGATTGTGACGACTCCTCTGGCGAGGATTGAGATGACTCCTCTGGCGAGGATTGTGATGACCTCTCTGGCGAGGATTTGGTTAACTCTTCTAGGAAGGATTTCACCGCCTCCTCTGACGAGGATTTGGTTAACTCTTCTAGGAAGGATTTCACCGCCTCCTCTGACGAGGATTTGGTTGATTTCTTTGCTGGCGATTTCGTGCTTCCCATCCACGCTGCTTCCCATCCATGCTTGAGCACTCTGCGCGGAGCATGGAAGACCCGGAGGGTGCAACCAACTTTCGCGGCTTACGATTAAATAGTAACCCTCTGCGTGGAGCATGGAAGGCCCGGGTGGCGCGACCAACTTTCACGGCTTACGATTAAATAGTAACCCTCTGCGTGGAGCATGGAAGGCCCGGGTGGCACGACCAACTTTCACGGCTTACGATTAAATAGTAACCCTCTGCGTGGAGCATGGAAGGCCCGGGTGGCACGACCAACTTTCACGGCTTACGATTAAATGAACACCCTGCACGAGGCTTGGTAGACCCGGGGGGTGCACACCACCTCTCGTGACTTACGGTTAAGGACAACCTCTGCGCGGAGCATGGAGGACCCGGGGGGTGTAACCAACTTTCGCGGCTTATGATTATGTGCCACCTCTGCGCGGAGCATGGAAGGCCCGGATGGCGCGACCAACTTTCGCGGCTTACGATTGAATAGTAACCCCCTGCACGGAGCATGGAAGACCCGGGGGGTGCGACCAACTTTCGTGGCTTACGGTTAAAGGTCCACCCTGCACGGAGTTTGGCAGACCCGGGGGATGCACACCACCTTCCATGGCTTACGGTTAAGTGGACACCCTGCACGAGGCTTGGCAGACCCGGGGGGTGCACACCACCTCTCGTGACTTACGGTTAAGGACAACCTCTGCGCGGAGCATGGAAGACCCGGGGGGTGTAACCAACTTTCGCGGCTTACGATTATGTGCCACCTCTGCGCGGAGCATGGAAGGCCCGGTTGGCACGACCAACTTTCGCGGCTTACGATTGAAAGAACACCCTGCACGGAGCATGGAGGACCCGGGGGGTGCCACCAACTTTCGTGGCTTACGGTTAAAGCAACCTCTGCGCGGAGCATGGAAAACCCGGGGGGTGCAACCAACTTTCGCGGCTTATGATTAAGTGCTATCTCTGCGCGGAGCATGGAGGGCCCGGGCGGCACAACCAACTTTCGCGGCTTACGATTGACAGGAACACCCTGCACGGAGCATGGAAAACCCGGGGGGTGCGACCAACTTTCGTGGCTTACGGTTAAAGCAACCTCTGCGCGGAGCATGGAAAACCCGGGGGGGTGCAACCAACTTTCGCGGCTTATGATTAAGTGCTATCTCTGCGCGGAGCATGGAGGGCCCGGGCGGCACAACCAACTTTCGCGGCTTACGATTGTCAGCAACCTCTGTTCTGGTTGAGCATGACCCCTCTGCTCTGGTGGAGCGTAATTCCTCTGGTTTGCCCTAATCTTGCTGAGAAGCAATTTTTGAATTTAAAAATTGGGACCTACGGGTATACACCCTACTCCCCCCTCTGGTGACATGTGCAATACTCTGTTATGAACATGTTGGCCCAATTATTTCTTACTCCCTTCTCCGACCCATAAGCTCATGCGGGCCCATTACCCCTTGGCCCATTTCTTGATCCCAGTATCGCTTCTATATATATCCTCTTCCGATCCTTCAAACCCTGGATCTGTTGATGTTTTGTCTCCCTAGATCGGTTGTAAGGCACTCAAGTAAGGGAATTTCCCCTCTAAACACTCACATCCCCGAGGGCTCCGCCTTTTCCCCTGTGCTTCTGGTGTAGATCTCTAACTTTGTGGTTGTAACGAGTGGAGTTCCCTTGCTTGAGTGTTTTATAACCAGGCTCCTCAGATCTAGACGTTGATTTCCCAGATCTGGGCGTTGGGTTTCCGGATCTGAGCGTTGGCTCCTCAGATCTGGCCTCTAGTTTGTTCCTCCTCTGTATTCTTTCTTTTTGGCATTTTGACTTGTTGTTTTTCTTGGTATTCTGCATACACAGAGTAGAGTTGGAGTAGATCTGAAAGGTGAGCGTGTCCCAGCCACGAAGAAGAACTCGGAGTGTTGGATCGTGGAAAGAGAGACGTCCATCCCTGATGCTTGTTTTCCCTTTGGCCTGCTAAGAAGCAGTTTTTGTATTTTTTTTCTCCCTTGTCCTGCTAAGAAGCAGTTTGCATTTTGAATTTAAAAATTGAGGATTATGGGTATACACCCTACTCCCCCCTCTGGTGACATGTGCAGTGCTCTGCACGAACATGTTAGGTAGCATATGTAATGTAAGAAAACAAAAATTGAAATAAACAAACACAACACCAGGGAATTCCCTAGAACCACATATCTGTTTTATTGATATTATGGCCCCGGACCTCGTTAAAACCCCTGTGGGGAAAAAGAGTATCCGGTCTACAAGTGATTACTCCTGCTAAGAAGCAGTTATACATAGAACTTTTTGAGTGTGTTTATATTCCATGGTCTGGGTAGAGCTCTGCCGTCTGAATCCGACAATATGTACGCACCGCCTCCCAAAACCTCTGTGACGATGTATGGCCCTTCCCAATTGGCTTCGAACTTACCCACCGCCTTTAATGCATCAGCTCGCTTGAGAACCAAATCTCCCTTCGACAATTTCCTCACTCTGACCCGTTTATCATATCCCGCTTTGATAATGCCTTTGTACTTGGCCGCTCTAACACGGGCTTCCTCCCTCTGTGCCTCCACCAAGTCCAGCTCTGCTCGGCGGAGCTCCTCATTGTGCTCAGTGTCGTACGTGGTAATCCGGTATGATTCTAGTCGTGCCTCTGCTGGTATCACCGCATTGGATCCATACACCAGTGTGAATGGTGCCTCCCCTGTCGCCGTTTTTGGACTAGTTCGGTAAGCCCAAAGAACGGTATCCAGCTCCTCCACCCACTTCCCTCTGCTCTGATTTAGCCTCTTCTTGATGCCCTCACATATGGTCCTATTAGCCAATTCTACTTGTCCATTTGCCTGTGGATGAGCCACCGAGACAAAACGCTGTGTGATATCCATTCGATCGCAGAAGTCCGCAACCCGTTGCCCTGTAAATTGAGTCCCATTATCAGACACGATGATGCGTGGCACTCCGAATCTGCAGCAGATATTCCTCCAGATAAAACGTTCCACTGTAACTTCATCGATCTTGCTCACGGCCTCAGCTTCGACCCATTTGGAAAAATAGTCCACTGCCACAATGAGAAAGCATTTCCCTCCAGGTGCTGTAGGCAGCTTCCCAACTATATCAATGCCCCATTTATCAAACGGACAAGCGGCGTACATTACACCCATGGGCTCCCCTGGTATGTTGATTTTCCCGGCATGCCGCTGGCAAGCTTCACACTTGCGGACAAACTCTCTGGCTTCCTGGTTGATGTGAGGCCAGTAAAAACCTGCCCGAATGATCTTGCGTACAAGGTCTCGAAATCCAGTGTGCCCGCCGCAGCAACCTGCATGAATCTCTTTCAGAGCAAAGTTAGCTTCCTCTGGCGATAAACATTTTAGCAGAGGTTGAGTAAAAGATCTTTTGAAGAGTTGATCATTGATTAGGCAGTAATTTTCATAGCGGGCCCTTTGGTTGGATTCTCTGCTTAGTCGTTCCCCTGTCTTCAGAAAGTGTATAATCGGAGCCCTCCAATCATCTCTGATCTCTACCGAGAACACCTGCGAAGTTTCCATCTCTCTGGTATCACAGAGTAAAATGATCTCGTCGCTCCAAGTTTGCTCTACTGCGCTAGCCATGCGCGCCAGTAGGTCGGCCTTCGTGTTCTTCTCCCGAGAAATCTGTTCGAGCTTAAACTCCATGAATTTTTCTTTCATTTCGCTAATTTTGGTATGGTACGCCTTCATCCTCTGATCCTTGACACTGTAACTTCCCGAGAATTGTTGTGCAACCAACTGGGAGTCTGTCTTTATAATGACACACTCAGCTTTAAGCTCTGACAGGATATGAGCCCCTCTGACCACGGCCTCATACTCCGCCTCATTGTTAGATAACCGACAGGTGAATTTGATGGCGAACTGGTATGTCCCATAACCTGGCGAAGTAATATAAACCCCGATTCCGCACCCCTCTTTTGTCACTGACCCATCCACATAAGCCACCCAGAACTCTGGTATGGGACGACGAGTTGTTTCTTGTATGAAGTCTGCCAATGCCTGCGCCTTGATCGCCGTTCGTGGCTCGTACTCTACATCATATTCCCCTAGTTCCACAGCCCATTTGACCATTCTTCCCGACAAATCCGCGCGCCCCAAAACTTGTTTAAAAGGTAAAGACGTGCGTACCACCACTCGATGTGAAAGGAAATAAGGCTTCAGCTTTCTTGCCGTGATCATGACCGCCAGAGCCGCCTTCTCGATCTCTGTGTAGTTGAGCTCAGGGCCCTGAATAATTCTGCTGACAAAATAGATGGGTCTCTGATGACTTCCCTCCTCTCTGATTAGCACAGAGCTGATTGACTCCTCCCCCATAGCTATGTATAGATACAACGTTTCTCCCGGAACTGGCTTGGTCAGAGTTGGGAGTTTTGCTAAGTATACTTTAAGATCCTCAAACGCCGCGCGGCATTCCTCTGTCCACAAAAACTTGGTTCCCTTCCTCAGTACTTTGAAAAACGGCATGCTCCGTTCTGCCGATCTCGATATAAACCTGCTTAAGGCAGTGATACGCCCGTTCAGAGTCTGCACCTCCTTGATTCCTCTAGGCGGTGTCATTTCCAAAATAGCTTTGACCTTGTCGGCGTTGACCTCAATCCCTGTTGGTGTGACTTTATACCCCAAGAATTTCCCTGTTGTGACCCCAAAAGTGCACTTGGCTGGGTTCAACATGAGTCTGTGATCTCTGACTACCGTGAAGATTTCTTCCAGATCCGCCACATGGTCCTCTGCCCTGTTACTCCGTACGAGCATATCGTCTACGTATACTGAGATATTCTTAGCAAGCTGTTCTTTGAAAATTTTCTCCATCATCCGCTGATATGTGGCTCCTGCATTCTTCAAACCGAACGGCATACTCTTCCACCCATATACGCCACAACAGACGGCAAAGGCCGTTTTGGCGATGTCTCCCCTGTTCATCTTTACCTGATGATACCCTTGGTACGCATCCATCATGGATAATAAAGCACATCCTGAAGTGGAGTCCACCAATTGGTCAATCCTCGGCAGAGGATAATGGTCCTTCGGACAAGCGGCGTTCAAATCTCGGAAGTCCACGCACATTCTCCAGGTGTTTGTCTTCTTGGGTACCATCACTGCGTTTGAGATCCACTCTGGGTATTGCACTTCCACAATATGCCCAGCTTTCAATAGTTCATAGACCTGCTCTCTGATGGCCGCGTCCTTTTCAGCCCCAAAATTCCTTGTCCGTTGCTTTACCGGCTTGACCTTAGGGTCCACGTTGAGGCAATGCTCTGCCAACCCTCTATTGATTCCCTTCAAATCTGCGGTGCTGAAAGCGAATACATCCGCATTTCGCCGGAGACAACCAATGAGCTCCTCTCTGACTTGATCACTCATGGCCGATCCAATCTTAGTTTGGAAACCCTCTTTCCCTGGAAATAACTCTATCATATTGCAAACATCGCTAGTGGACACCAGCGCGGTTTTCTCTGTGGAGTCTCTGTCTTTTAATAAATCCGCCAACTCTTGGCGCTCCTCTGCTGGGGCATGCACCTCGCCCACTTTCCCCCTCTTCCGGGCGTTCGCCCCCTCTGTCCATCTTTCCCTTTTCTGCCCTGCTGACTGTGTGAGCATTTGCACGTGGCATGCTTTTGATGTCGTCTGATCGCCACAAACTTCTCCCACTCTTCCACCCTCGATTGGAAACTTCATTTTTAGGTGAAACAAAGAGATAACCGCCTTGAACGCCGTCAAGGCGGGCCGGCCGAGTATGACATTGTACGAGGGTTTGGGCATATCCACCACTAAGAAACGTACCATCCTTGTTTTGTTGCCCGCCACTGTACTGCCAAGGATCAACGGCAGCTCTACATACCCTAGGGGCATGACCATCTCTCCTCCAAACCCAAACAGAGGAGCATTTGTCGGCTCAACATGAGCGTTAATTCCCATATTTTGGAGACATTCCTTGTACAAGATGTTTACAGCGCTGCCCGAATCCACGAAAATACGGTGAATAATGCAGCCGGCGATGTCTGCCGTGATGACCAGCGCATCATCATGTGGATACATTAATGTGCGTATATCCTCTGCTCCAAAAGTGATTGCCGGCTCCTCTGCCGCGCTGGTGACTTCCATGACCCGTTTAGGATAATACCCTGCTTTGACTGCTCTGACGACTTGCTTTTTAGCCCTATTTGATGTGGGCATCCCGTTTTCCCCACAAATCATGTGAACTTCCCTTCTATATGGGGGGGGAGGAAGATTTTGTCTATCTGCCCCTTCTCTGCGATTATCCTGGTTATCATCGAGCCTGCGATATCTGTTGTTGTTCCCCTGCTCTCGTCGCTGATCCCGGTTATTTCTTTGATCCCTCTGATCTCGCTGATCTCTCTGATCCCGCTGATCCCTCTGATCAGTCCTCCTCTGACCTTCATTTCCCCTGTCAATGAAGTGGTCGAGACACCCCTGGCGCACCAATAACTCCAATTGGTGCTTAAGATGTCCACAATATTTCGTGTAATGCCCGAAGGAATTGTGATATTCACACAACTTATTGTTAGGCCCTTCCTGCGGCGGCCCAGTCCGGTAGGTCCCTGGTGCCCTAAAGAACGGCTGATCCTTTATTAGATGAAAAATTTCTTCTTGTGGTTTAATCAAGGGCGTGTATTCGGTAAACCGCGTTACTTCATTCACTGTGCGCTGTTGATTAGATGGCATTCCTCCCTGGGGTGGGAGTACCCTAGGAGGCAACCCTCTGAATGGGGCCCTATCTTGCTGTCTTTGTCGTTCGGGTGCTTCCTCAGCTTTCTTGACTCTGTGTTTCTCATTTTCCACCTTCCTCGCCATTTTGGCGTCCTCCAACTGTAGATACCCCGGCAGCCTTGCCATGATGTCATCAAAATCCCTTGCTGGTCGAATTTGTAATTCGTCAAAAAAGATTCCTGGCCTGAGTCCTCTGACATAGGCGCAGTTTTTAATTTGCGATTCTGCCTCTGGCACCTCCAGAGCAGCAAGATTAAACCTTGCTGTGTACTCCCGAAGCGTTTCTCCTTGCTCCTGCTTAATATCCATCAGCGAAAGGGCTGATTTCCCTACCCTCCGTGAACTCGCGAACTGACGCAAAAAACGAGTCTGTAATTCTTCGAAAGAGTGAATGGAATTTGGGGGCAGCGTCCCAAACCATAACTGGGCTGGTCCAGTAAGGGTAGTGGAGAAGATCCGGCACTTGATGCCCTCCGTGTACATGTGCAACGTAACCAACCCTTCAAACCGATTGAGGTGTACCTCCGGATCGGTAGTGCCATCGTAATCCAGTGAGATGGGCTTGTAGCTTCTAGGTAAGGCATCTGCCAAAATATCGTCCGAGAAAGGACTGCGGTTGTGGATCGGGTGGAACCTCGATGTCTTAGCTCTCTTGTCCCCCTTATGCCTCCCCTGTTCCCTTCTGTCCCTGGGTACTTCATGAGCGTGGCGCTTGTGGACTCTATATTCATGTCTGCCAGAGGAATACTCCGGCTCTCTTTCCTCTGACCTCTCTGTGTAGCGTGATTTTTCCGATCGATGGGACTTTTCCACCCGGTGCGATTTTCCTGACCTTTGTTCCCTGTCCTCCCTTCGGGATTTCTCCCTCAGTGATTCCTCCAGATCCTGGAGTTGATGTTTTAGCTGAGACACTTGGTTTTTTAGCCGAGCTTTCTCCCTCGGTCTCTCTTCCTCGAACACCAAAGAGACGGATTGACTATCAGACTCGTCAACCCTCTCCTTTCTCACCACACTGTTAAGTCTGACCCGGCTCCCCTCTGGTCTTCTTTCCACTTCCCTGTCAGCAGGGTCCCCTTGTACTTCCAGAGGCACCGCAGCTTGTTTGTTGATTGCTAAAGTGTTTACCTCCTGAGCAGCGGGAGGTGGGGCCTCAGCGCCCTGCAGAGTAGCCGTTCCCACCAGTGGAGCTACAGTGGGAACAGCGGACAACATGGGAGTTCCTAGTGCCTGACGCACAGCGGAGTAGTGAAGCAGCGCCATCATCTGTTCCATCGATCCAAACGTGATTTGTCCCGCTCCAGACGCGGGGGTTAAGCATGGCATGTCAGATCCTGGAGTCACCAGAGCAGATCTCTGGAGGCTTGCATTCAACCCTGTCAACGGAGTGGCGGGGATAGCCTGAAACCCTGGTGGGGCAGTGAAGGTAGCATTGCCCTGGAGGCCCGGGAACAATGAAGGTGGCATCTCAGTGGTGAGAGCAGCGGAGTCGAACTCCCTTTCTAGGTTGCGGTGTGCATCTGATGATCCCATGGTACCTACACATAAACAAAGTGAGAAGCTATTCTAACGACGAAAGAATAAACCCCTTATTACCGATTGGGGTCCCAATGTAAGAAATCCAATAAGAAATCCCGGCTTCCGGTGCAGAGACCGTTAAAAAATTCCCTTCCAAGTAATTCTACACTCGGGGAAATAAACCCAGAGTATAGATTGAGAAAACAGAGCCCTCAATAAAACTTCAACAGACGCAAAATACCCAGGGATAAATACAAACAGAGCTACCACCAGAAGATACGTTAGCACGATTGCATTAAACATGATAAGAAAAGGAATTATGTAAGAGACGAAGCTAATAATTTCGAAGATTAGTCAAGGAAAACATGGAGAAGCATGAATAATCGTTTCCCATAAGTGAAGATCATTCACAAAACAACAATATGGATCTCACCATAACTAAGACAAAGTGTTTAATCATCATATTATTGAGGTAAAACTCTTGTATCAACGACAATAAATACTCTCGACATCGACGATTAACCACAAAAACCCATAAATCCGCAACAAAGAATTCCAATACATCAGGATCAAAGCATAACTTCCCAATTCAATCACCGAAATCGAAGATTAACCACGAAAATCATGGAAAACGCCCATAAACCCCCTCCCTTAAACGAAAAGCGTCTATAAACCCCCAGCACAGAGCCAACATAACAAAAACAGGGCAGCAACTCCGATCCAACGGTATAGAACGAAGATTTGTCATTCAGGCAAATGAAGTAACGGTAATTATCAACCTTAAACGGAGAAGACCCACAGATTTAACCACACGAGCCCAAGCACAACGAAGACTAACCATAGAAACCATGGAAACACTGATAAACATCCTTCTTAAATGAAAAATACCAGTAAATTAACAGTATCAGCCTCATCATAACGGAAACAAAACACCATTCCCCGATCCACCGATAAAACACGAGGATTAACCATAAAAACATGGAAAATACTGATAAGCACCATCCGCGAACAACAAACACTCACAGATCAACCACGCAAGCCCAATCATAACCAAAATGGAGTGCTAACTAACACCCTATCGCTGCAAACCCACAAATCCCCAACACAGAGCCAATCATTAAGCAAAAACAGAGCTAAAATTCCATAATTCACCGATAAAACCGTTAGATCTACGAATAATCTCTCCATTCTCCAAAGGAAACTCACATTTGCCCATAATTACCCCGATCCACAGTGAAGAAACGTAAATTTTCCCTAATTCATAATTTATAACCGTCGCCACCTTTTCCCCATGCACAAAAACACAATTGAACGTAGATCTCCCGAACTTGTAAGTAAATTTGCACGAAAACATAAAAACTGATCTACAATAACTTGAAACCTCCGAATGATGGCGTAATTGGGACCTACGCATGCAAATCCGGCGACGATTCCGGATCTGCATACGCAGGGGGTGGAATTCTCACGCCTTAGCCCATTTTTTCCCACAGACGGCGCCAGTTGGTGTTTAACGAAACCAACACCTAAAACTATACGATGAAACAGTAAACTATACCTATTGGGACTGATCGGAAGGAGCGAAGTAGAATGATCGGAAACTTAATACGAGAGAAAAATGACTGTTGTATTTGGAAAATAAGAGATAGCGTAAGAAATAATACACGAGCTCGGACCCTATTTATAGATTTACAAGCGGAGGGGTAAAATAGTAAAAACATCTTCGGTGCATGCGTCCTGCGTGGTGGAAGGGTACGTTGGTAATTTCGATAATACGCGGGAGACCTTCCCGCGCGTTTATTGGCTCCTCTGATGGAAATGTCTTCTCTGGCGAAGGCGTCTTCTCTGGTGATATTGACATCTCTGGCATGAGGGACTCCTCTGGTAAACACGTCTTCTCTGTCATGAAGAACTCCTCTGATAAACACGTCTTCTCTGTCATGAAGAACTCCTCTGGTAAACACGTCTTCTCTGGCAAGGGCGTCTCCTCTGGCGGTAGTGACTTCTCTGATGGAGTTGACTTTTCTGATGACGATGACCTCCCTGACGATGGTGACCTTTCCGGCGCGGATGATTTCTCTGGAGGAGAGGGCTCCTCTGTCAAGAATGACTTCTCTGGTGCGGATGACTCCTCTGGCTAGAGTCATTCCTCTGATGGATGAAATCCTTCTGGTATAAATGGTTCTTCTGACCCATACGGCTCCTCTGATGAGAGTGGTTCCTCTGATTTGTACTCTCTCCCTACTCTGCATATATTGCTCCTCACCACCATATTTCCTTTTTCGTTCGTCCACGAAATGAGTACCCATTTTCCTTTTTGGCAAGTGTACCCCACAAAACTCTTTAATTAATACACTAAAAAAGGTGGGACCCTTATTCTATTCACACTACACTCAATACATTTCTTAAAACCCGTGTCGTCCACAAATGAGTACTCATTTCGTGAACGGAGGGAGTAGTAGTATATACTATAGTACCAAATCTAAACTACACATTCTGTACATGTGGCGCACTAAGAACGCGACATGTGGTAGAAGGCTTCCAAGATAAAATACACGCAAGAGTAAAAAAAAATCAAATTTTAAAACAATTATTTTATTTTATTTACTTTTGTCTGAAATTTATTTAATGCATATAATTGAACATAAAAATGCATAACTTTGCACATAAATATGCATTGCATTGTGGCAATATCGTTCACATAGCATAATTGTATGTGTATATATATATATATATATATATATATATATATATATACTGAGCAAAGTTATGCATTTTTGTGTTCGATTATATGCATCATTCAAACGAGAGGAGGGGGTTCATGGCCGAGAGAGGTACTTGACTGATTGCATAGTGCAATGTATTTTTGCGTGCAATGTTATGCATATTTGTCTTTATATACTCCCTCTGTCCCATTAAAGTTGGCCATATTCTTTTCAAGATTAAGAAAGGGATTGTTATGTGTTAATTAAGTGTGGTCCACCAAAATTAAAGAGTTAATTAAGTCTTTCTTGAACCTAAATCTGTGTCTTCTTCTCCATTTTCCGGCTGACGGCGACCGCGACACCGGTGACGGCAACAATCGCCCCAAATTTTCTGGCTATGCGAGTTCGTTCGTCTGTCACAAAAAAACCAAAAACCAAAAAATCAAAAAACAAAAACCAAAAAATCAAAAAACCCAAACCAAATCAGACTCCAATTTCCTCAAAACCAAATCAAACCCCAAGCAAAATCAAACGGCGACGTGCGAAGGGAGAGGAAGAGGGAGGTCGGGGGCGGGGCGGCGGCCGACGCTGCTGTCGGAGAAGAATAGAGAATGGGGAAGGGGCTGAAGCTGCTGGTGCGTGCGTGTGAGAGAGGCAAAGCCCTAGCCCGAAATCGGAGAGGTAGCGCCGACTAGAGAGGCGGAGCGGCGGAGAGGCAAACCCAGAACGGCCAAACCAGAGCAAACCCGCGCTGCGGACGAGGCGGGCGGCGGTGCTCTCCGTCGAGGAAGAAGGGGGCGACGTCGATGGTGCTGTTGTGCGCGCGCGCAACGAGAGAGACATGGAGTAAGAGCAAAGATGAGTGTCACGACCGGACATAATTAAGGATAATTAAGCCGGGGAAACCATGACTAATGGAGGGAGATTAGAAGCGGGGTAGAAAGGGGAATAATCAAACAAGAAAGGATCACATTTCATCATTTAACAAAAGGAATATTTATAATATAACAGAAGTTTAGTCGTATAGACTCAAATAACTAGTAAGTTCAGATATCTCTGACTTAGTCAAATAAACATAAAACTTCTGAGTACGCAGCGGAATAAGGTTCTGATTACATGTATGAAGACATGTAACCCTAGAGTTCATTAATACATAATAAGACAAAAGAGTCCCGCTCGTCACTTCATCACCATCGGCAGCTGCTCAACCTGCACATTTAGAAATATATGCAGGGCTGAGTACAAAAGTACTCAGTGGGCACATATGCCTACTATGAAATATAACATGCTTCGTAAAGTTGTAAATTGTCATGCCATCATAAACAGTACAGCAAGGGAGTTTTTCGCTAAAAAGGCCCAAGCTTACTAAATTCATTTGTGATTCTTAAAGTTCGTCTGCAGACTAAGTTCTCTTGTAATCTATCATATCTGGAACTGTGTGCCGGAGAGGTGGCCACCTCTCACGGACACTTGACCGGCCAACCCGCTAGATGACTCACGGTCACTGGTGTACACTAGCCCTGGCAGGATAGCTATCAACTGCTCAGGACCCGAATTCGATTTCATAATAACTGGCAAAGCCACATCAGATAGATATCATACCAAACATTGAAACATTTATGGCAAGACAACAGTTAAAAAAATTTTCAGTTCAAAGATTTTGCAATGAAATAACTATTCAAACATAACATTAAACTCATTTGATATATATGAAAGTAACCCACCTGATAGCAAAGCTTTGCTACAGATTAGTGACTCCTTGACGAGCTCTTATTCTTGCGCTCGACCTTTAATCCGAGAAAATAACGTAAGACTTTAAATCGAGGGAAAATTCTCAATTAAATGAGAATGCGTAATTAAACTATGCATGAATCTCGTATGCATGAACTATTATTCTGAGATAATAATCAGGGAATTTCTATTGTTAATCCAGGCTATCGGATTTAAACAAAAGCTAAGTCTCGTCTCATGAAGCCGGATAATTAACAAAAATTAATCCGTTCTCTTCGGGGTGTTCTAATTCGTCAATTAAATAAACCCCGCTCCTCGTAGTCAATAGAAAATAAATAAATACTTCAGCTTATTCGCTTTATAACCTCATAATTAATCGGCTTAATAAATAGGAATAAGTAATGTTATAAGATTAAATAATTAAAAGGCTCAACATAAGGCAACCTAATAATTAAGTAAAAGTGGGCTTGAATAATTAACATGAGAGGCCCAATTGAAATAATTCATCGGCTCAAGTAATTAAATAAATCTTGGCCCAATAAATAATTATTTGATTAGCTGGGCTCAATTAAATAAATCAAAGGAGGCCCAACGTAGATAATATAACAGCCCAATTAAAATAAAATAGATGGGCTTCAATTTAAATAAATTCGGCCCAATGAAATAATGTAATAAAAGCCCATCTGAGTAAAATAAATAAATTCAGAGGCCCAATCAGTAATTAAAATCGGCCCATATAAATAAAATCAGAGGCCCAATCAGAATTAAATAACAAAGGCCCATCTGAATAAATAACAGAAGGCCCAACTGAATAAAAGATATTCTGGGCTCAGATCAATAAAAGTGGCCCAAATGAAATAAAACAGCAGCCCATATAAAATAAGGTGCAGTTGGGCTTTAATGAAAGAATCGGCCCAACTAAATAAAATAACAAAGGCCCAAATGAATTACTCTCTCTCTCTCTCACTCCCAGATCAGTCGAGCCCCTTTTCTCTCAAATCAGTCGAAAACTCTCTCTCTTTCTCATATCAGTCGAGCTCTCTCTCCCTTCGGCTCTCTCTCTCTCTCTCTCGATCCATCTCCAGCCGAGGCGCCCGCCGTCGCCGCTCCACAATCCGGCGAGTCAGCTTCTACCTCGCCAATGTCCGACACCTCCTCCTCTCTTCAATTCCTTCCTCTCAAATTTACTGGAGAAATCAAAAAGAAATCCCAAATTTCCCTTTTTGGAGCTGCCGCCGCCGCTGCATTTTCCGGCGAGCATGACGCTATTTCCGCCATTCTGAGGTCCGACGAGGTCGGCTCCTTCCGTCGCTGTCGGTGCTGGGTGAAGGCACCACGAACCGCCGCTGTGCCCAATTTCCGTCGAGTCCGTCGTTGCAACTGGAAGTCCGACGTGATTCGCCGCTGCTATTTCGCCGGGTCGCGGTCTGGAGTTTTATCGTCGGACGTCGCCGCTGCTGAGGTAACGTCGCCGCCTGGAGCGCCGCCGCCAGCCGCTGCTGTTAACAGCAAGGGCCCGGCAGCCTCCTTTCCCGGAGCCGCCGTCTTCCGATTCAGAGCAGGGCAGTCGGCCCTATTCCTTAAGCTAAGTTCTCTAGTCATTCTTCCTTTTTATCGATTCGAAAACGTGAACTAGACAAGGTGAAATCTTCTTGTTTTGCATAACTCAAATTATGCTCGTTTACTCCTATGTAATCTGTCACTTGTTCATGATCGCATAGTTGGGTGTTTACTAAGTTCAAGATGCTTATAACTTGCTATTCTAGAGTGCATCAGATTGTGAAACTTATGATCTCTCTACTGTACGACATATCTTCCCTATTTGATGCAGATGAACTGTGATATGTAAGATATGGATGTGAACTGAATTGAATATTAGGATAGCATGATTACCTTGAATGTTTGTGCTTTTGGTTGGCTGCGGTGATGTTGAGTTCAATGAGAAGATAGCTGAAAACAAATTGTGTATTTTGTTTGCTTAACAATGCAGGAGGAACTTAGGAAGAAACTGGAGAGGATCAGGTCAATCTTACCTCTCGAATCTTGCAGCAATTATGACAACTTCCTCAAGCTGTTGATGCGTAAAGAGAGAAGGATTTGGTGGGTGATATAATAAGGAGTGAAGTTGGTGGCTGTAAAGGGAGGAAAGCATGGCTTTTGGTGGTTGAAGAGGTGGGGAGCAAAGGATGGTGGCAGCACACTTATTTCTTTCCACTAACTTTAATGATTTTCCTTTATTGCTTTATTGATTTTCCTTTATTGATTCCTTGTCGGCTGATGGTATTAAACAAGGAATGGTGTTGCATTTGATGTGTAGTAATGTGGGATATGGATGAAGTAAAGCTCTTGCCTCTTGGGAATTATAAACTTGTAGTACAGTAACGCGCTTAATGAAATACTAATCTTGAATTCTTACTAATGTAGCGTATATATATATACTCGCACGATATTTGATTTCTTGCTTGCTAGCATCGATGGACTGTAAAATACATCTAAATTAAATCCGTAGATTTAATTCTCCTCACAAGCCGGAAATAATCCACGACTTAAGTAATTATAAATAATAGATTCGATAGTCTCATCTTGCTTAATTAATTAACGTGACTTTGCTAAGTCAGTTATAATTCTGAAATAATAGCATTGACTGCTTTAACAATATAAATTCAGGATCATAAGCTGAATTCATATCAGGATAATAACCGGTTTCATTCACTGATGAAAAAAATAATAACACGAAATACTGGATTTAATATACATAAAAGAGCGGGTCACTACAATGAGGGAGAGGGAGGTGAAGGGGAGGGACGGCGGCCGGCGCTGCTGTCGGCCGCCGGAGAAGAAGAGATAAGGGAGAGGTTTTGGGTCTGTGCGTGTGTTGTGTGTGTTTTGTTTTAAAGAGGATTTAGATTTAAGTAGAAGTTTTAATTAAATTAATTAATTGAGCTTAATTAAATTAAATTAGTGGCTTTAATTAAGTCTAATTTTTCCTTCTTTTAGAAAGTAGTCAATAATAGTGGGACAAACTAAAAAGAAAATGTGACCAATTTTAATGGGACATAGGGAGTATATGATTTTTCTGTTCAAATATATTCATTAAATAAATTTTGAATATATTTTTTTGTAATAGGCAAAAATGCCCTTTTCTTATAAACACTTGTAAAAATGCCCACTTTCACTTATGAAAGTGGGCATTTTTACAAGTGTTTATAAGAAAAGGGCATTTTTGCAAATGCCCCTTTTTTTAATATCCAAATTTTTTATTTTCATTTATCCATGTGTGTATTCTGTTTTGGAAGACCTTGAAAGGTTTCTGTTACGTGTCATGTCCTTGATGTGTTATTTGGACAAATTGTATAATTTAGAATTAATACTATCTAAAAGCATGTATAGTAAAAAAAATTGTTTTTTTTAGGCACAAACTTTTCTTTCAGAATTAATTAGGAAAGAGTGATGTTAAACAGTTATATTGTGGCCACCCACAAACTAGTTAAATAAAAAAATATATTAATTTATTCAACTAATTTTTAATGGTAAAGGTCACTTTCTGTCCCATCGTTTTAGCGAATTCTCAAAAATGTCCCAACCTAATGATAATATCAAAACGATACCCAACCTATCAAAAAAATATCATTCGTGTCCTATTAAAATTTTCCGGAGACCGGAAATTGACGTGGACGACCGGAGAGCCTACATGGCTTGCCTACGTGGATTGAAAGGAAAAAGAAAACTAAAAACTAAAATACACGTAATTTATCATTTCTTTTTCTTTTTTTTTCTCCGCAATTTCCGGTAAATGGTCAGCTCTTCCACCGCCAAAGACTCCATCCCTCTCTTAAGTCGCGGTTGCTCTGATATCGGCGAGGACCTCTGTTCGACATCTCGCCACCTCCCCTGTTGATGTGTCGTTTCCGCTGCCACTGGAGGGGGGCCGACAAGAGTCATCGTCGGCTCAGTTCCACGAATCACAGTTAGACTCGAATTCTTCTACAATTTGATCCAAATCAATAAATTTCGGATTCACAGAAGAAATAATGGGCTCAGAGAAGAATCCTAAAGCAAATAATGCGAAAAAAGAAGAAGAGCGAGAAGAATTTCTTCACCCCCTTTCTGCAGACTATAAATTGCAAACCCTAACCACTCTTTCTTCCTCCGCCGAGCAACCCTTTTTACCCGCCGTCAATCACCACCACTCCCGCCGTCTGGAAATAGGTCAAGAATGGAGAGCTGCAGCCGTATTCATAGGCGAAGGCTTCTCCGGTGACTCCATCAACTTTTTGGTGCGTCGTCATCCTCGA
This sequence comes from Salvia miltiorrhiza, assembly GCF_028751815.1. Lineage (NCBI taxonomy): Eukaryota > Viridiplantae > Streptophyta > Magnoliopsida > Lamiales > Lamiaceae > Salvia > Salvia miltiorrhiza. The sequence continues at coordinate 8,900,794 of NC_080391.1, forward strand.
GGCGGATGTAAGCTCTGCTGTCGAGGCAGCTAGGGAGGGAGCCCTCCACCGTGTTGCAGGCGGTGGGGGGGGGAGGTCCTCCACCGGAGCAAAGTTGCTAGGGAGGAGCCCTCCAACGTCGAATTTGTGGTGGGAAATGAGGAAGGATATGAAAGAAAGGAGAGGGGGGAGGGGGAGGGGGGTGAGAGGGGCGGCAGATTGGGCCCAATTGAAGAAGGAGATGAGGGCAGACGGGTGGCGGTGGAGGGCGGAGGAGGAGAGAATGGAGTGGAAGACGTCGGAAGTTAGCTGGGGGAGGTAGGGCGATAAGGCGGCGTTGAGGGTGGGTGTGGCGGGGTTGGCAGTCTTCAGGAATGTGGTGATGGTGGAGATTTAATTTTAAGAGCCATGTTAAAAAAAATTCCAGCTAGATAAATTTCGTCCACGTCGATATGGCCATGTAGGCTCTCCGGTCGTCCACGTCAATTTCCGGTCTCCGGAAAATTTTAATAGGACACGAATGATATTTTTTTGATAGGTTGGGTATCGTTTTGATATTATCATTAGGTTGGGACATTTTTGAGAATTCGCTAAAACGATGGGACAGAAAGTGACCTTTACCCTATTTTTAAACAAATATTTAATTAATTTATTGTATTGTCTAGATTGTAGTTATTCTTTTATAATTTTTTTTGTAATTTTATTTTTTTAAAAAATAAAATAAAAATAAAAAATATTTTTTTTACAAAATAGTTACAATCTAGACAATACAATAAAATAATTAAATTTTATCTTTATTTAAAAAATAAATTAAATATTTTTTTTTCTATTTAATTAGTTCATGGATGATCATAACGTAGTTGTATAAGACTAGCAATAACAACGACTCCAATCACTTAAAAAACTATAATAATTATACAAAATGTAAGGGTCGAGTGATTGAAGTGAAGTGATCATGGATAAATTTCTCAAAATAAGTGTGATTGGATTGGAATAATATTGATGGTGTGTAAAAGAGAAAAATCAATTAAATATTAAAGAAATTAGATGGTTTAGTGATTGTAGTGGTTGATGTTAATGGTAATTTTGAGAGGAAGATAGACCTGTAAGGCTGTAAAAGCCAACTTTTGCCTTTCCCTCTGCACCAATCACATGGATTTATATAATGAATTGACTTCTTTATTCGATATTATTGAGTATCAATTACTGTAGCTATAGATACCATTCAATATGCAAAATTTTGTCTAGATAGTAAAAAATAAAATTTAGGTGTTGGAACCTTGTTCATCTTTGCACCATTTCACGTGGGAGTAATATATTAATCAATTAATTAAGTAATAGGGAGTATTATAGAATAAAGTTACATGTCCAACTACAATAGATTTTTATTAAGCAGCGATATTATCCTCCAAATTTCGGGGCACACTTCCTCCCCCCTCTCTCTATTAGATATTACCCGTCTCGTGCATCGATTCTATGTGATGAATCAAACACTAACACCTAATTTCAATGCTTATAAATAAAAAAAGAATAACACGTGCCAAATTTTAAAGATTGCTTGAAGGAGAAAACACTATTGGATATATATTTTCGCGTGATCCTTACAAATATACTGATCTATACTATTTATAGAGGATTACATGGAGGATAATACTGTTAATTTATGAAATTCACGTACACTGCATGGTGCTATACCTATCATTATTAACACGATTACTATTACCTTTACTAACTAACGAATAGCTTTTGTCTACTACCTTGGCAGAGCTTATAGGTTGATGCGGTCTTCACCTCTTAGCGATCTTCATCGTACAATCTTATAAAATCTTCTATTTTAGTTGAGCTCGGTGTGCACCGGCGTGCGAGTTCCCAATGTGAATGCTCTAAGGCTTGATCTTTTAGTTATGGAGTATAAAGTTTAGAGATCTCGCTCCTAATCAAGTACTTAATTATATAATTAGGAAGTAGTTAGATTTATTTTTTATTTTTTGTATATTAAAATTAGGGTGTTACATCAAATTCAATCATATTACCAAACTGATCATGTGTTATTGTTGTGCATTGAAATGAAATGCAAGCGACAGCAATAGCCGTAGGGCTGGGAATTTCGGGATCGGGTAATCGGGTACCCGATACCCGACCCGAAAAAATCGGGGTCTGAGTCGGGGTCGGGTATTTAGGCTGTGAAAAAATCGGATATCGGGTATACCCGAAATACCAGAATTTTTAATTAAATGTATTTTAAATTATATAATTAAATTTAATTTTTAAAATCAAAAGTTAAAGTTTCAAAATGAAGTCAGAGGGTCTAATCCCCATTTTCGAGAATCGAGAATCCCAAATTCCTTATTTCCTTTAATACCTTCCTTTTCCTATTTCCCTTCGTCTTCGTGAGTCTCCCGTCTCCGCCTCCCGCCTGCTGTTCCAGGGACCAGAATCTCCGGCCTCCCACCCAGCGCCCCTCGCCCGCCCGCCGTTGCTGTTTCCGCGACGGCGCGACCCTCTCCAATCGCCCCCAGGTCCGAGACCCTTGCTCAGTCGCCCAGCCGTTCCCGTCGTTCCGCCGCCGCCTACGACTTCGCCCCGCAGCAGCCGCACCACCTCCGAGCTCCAACAGGCGCTGCTGCTTCTTCTTCTTCCTCTTTTTTTTTTTAAATAAACAGATATGCTTTTTTGTACAAAATGGAGAATTGCTACAGATCTGAAAGTTGCTACGACTTAGAGTTTGAGAATTGAGCAAAAAAAATGAAATTATGTACAGATATGAAAGTTACTACAGATCGGGTAATTTAGGGTACCCGAATACCCGATTCGGGTACCCGAGTCGGGTATTAGGGTACCCGATTTCAATTTCAGGGTCGGGTATAGGGTTTAGGGGATTTTCGGGTTCGGGTACCCGAACCCGACCCGATTCCCAGCCCTAGCAATAGGTGGTCCACTGTTTCTTCATTCTTGTGATATATATGCAATATTTTACCAGTCAATTAATGTGAGAAATGTGCATTCATTTTTTGAAGATCAATACTTTAATATGGGAAATGTGCAGTTATTTTATGAAAATCAATACTTCATCTGCCAATAAAAAAAATATTTCTTTTATGATGGCACAGCTTGTAATAAATTGATTGAATATTATGAGTGAAATAAAAACCTCGTTTTTATTTTAGGTTTAAATTGATAACTAAATTGGTAAGTCTAATAATGATAATATTGATAAATAATAAATAATAATGAGAACTATAATTAAATAAATTATATGAGTGAAATAATGGTCTCACTTTTGTTATAGTTTGATCCACTTATGGCTTTTCATATACATATGTTGGGCAAAGCATCAAATCCTTCTCCCTTGATTCTCACGATTTGTATGGAATCACAATTTTGATTAATAAGGGTTCATCGTATTTTATTTTATTTTATTTTACCTTTTTTCTTGTGGGATCAAGTTTTGGCCATTACTGGTGATGTAAATTTAAAGTTCCCTAATCCCTACAAAAGTAAGCTTGAAAGTGATGGAATTGAGTTAGATGACTCTGTGATTGCACCATATTCTTCACCAAATCTGAGATTTTGAGGATCCTATGCTGTTAAAATTTATAATAATTAGTTGTCTGTTTTATTCGGAGTTGATTGTCGGAAACAATATAAATAAATTTAATATTTGCAATTTACATGATCTTTAAAGTGTTGCAGTTATAATAGTATGACTTTTTTTTTTTGGCCAATTGTTAAGTCAAGTTGGAAAAATGGGAAAATCAAGCATAAGAATTACTTCCTTCTTGTCAGAAAAGTTGATTAATTTTTTTTCGACACCGAATTCGAAAAATTAAAATTACAAATGTGTTTAGTAATAAAGTGAATAAATGATTAAATATTTTCTTATTTATATTTATTTCATATAAGGAAATTGATCAATTTAATTGAATATTTTAAAAAAAAATATTGATCAAGTTAATTATGACGAAGGGAATAAATGAATTTAAATTTGAATTGCATAAAATGTGTAAGAGAGAAAGCTTCGGTACATGAATAAGTAGTTACTAATTTGAACATGAGGTCACTATCTATATGGTACATGCTAAACGTAACGCCAAGACCATTAGCAAAATAACTTGGCTCAAGTCTAGTTAAAATCTATTCCTTCCGTTCAAGATATTATTTTCACTTTTGTTATTTTGATCCGTCTATAATTTTATTTTTACATTTATTTATAGTAGAATGGAATCATATAACACTTTATTTCCCCTCATACATTTATAGTAAGACCCAAACTCTAATCACACCAATATCCACTATTATCAACTACTATCCACCATTTTCTTAAAACATGTGTCGTGCACAATGTGGAAACGATATCGTGACGGAGGGAGTATAAGTAAAAAAAAAATCGATTGGAAAAAATATCTTATATTCCCTCCGTCCATGAAAAGTATGATACTTTTGCCATTTTTGGCATCGACCAAAAGTATGTCACTTTTCTTTTTAGAACATATATGGCCCCACATATATTCCTTAACTTTTATCCTTACAAATACTTCATAGTTACAAAAAAAATCACCTCAAATTCAATCTCAACCACACATCTCTCTTTCTCCGCTACATAAAAATCTTCACCAATTTTATTAAAATATGTGCCTTATACTTTTGGTGGACGAAGGGAGTATGAAACATAGTACTCGATCTAATATAATAATATGAAAATGATTTGGGCTACATGTATTTTCTGGTCTTTTACAGTTAATATTGATTATCATATTTGATATGTGCTTTCAAGTTTGCTAAGAGCTTCGCTTGAATTAAATGGGTAATGTGTCCTTACAGTCGGGCATTATTTCACTAATTAAAAAATATATCGTATTTAAAAGCTAACAAGTACGACGTCATAATATAATAATTCTTTCTAACGGGATTGAAAGTTTGAAGGTCTAAGACTAGAACAATATTTCATACTAGGCATATAATATATACACAAAATAATTGTTGGAGAAAGCAATGGAAAATGAAAGTCACATAAAATAGTCCAAAATTTATCGATATAGTTAGACATCAGATAATATTCACCAAGCGAATTTATTTTAGCGGAAGCAGAACATAACATTATTCAAATAATATGAACAACCTTTTCATTAGCCTCGCACATCACCACCAGTTGTTCAATCTGCAAAAGATTTTGAAAACATTTGCAGGAGTAAGTATTAGGGCGTGTTTTGTAGCCAAGTAGAGGGCATATTGCAATCCAAACTTGGGTATTTTATTAATTTGGTAGCCATTTGTCGGAACACTGAGGCCCGCTCTTAAAAGACGGCCCGCACCAAAAAGCATTGTTCCCCTACGTAATTGAAACCCGGGGTCACCCTCGGTTCTATTTCCAGGTGTGCTACAGTGGTAGCTGCTATTTTGACGTGTACAATTTTACCCACTATTTCAAAAAAAAAAAAAAAAATCAAACTTTCATTTTTCTCTCTCGTTTTTGGTTCTGCTCGACGAACCTGTGTTCTTCGCAGAGGGACGAACAAGAAGCAAAGTCACAGATCCTTGTCTATAGGTAAGACTCACAACATCAATGTATGTGAATTTTCTTGGATAAACCTTCGCTGATTTTTTTTTTTTTTGAATCAAAACCCCCAATTTTTTTTTTTTTTTTGGGTTTTGAGCATTCAGAAGCCCCAATTTCATAAACACACCAATTTGGAAATGTGGTGGCGCAATTTTCACAAACACAATGAGGAGTGCATGTGGGTATTTGTTGACTCAATTTTGTGTTAATTATTTGTTGTATTTCGTTGTGTACGCAGCTGCCTCATCCGGCCGCAGGATAGCAAAGCCGCCATATCGTTTCTTTGGTTTCTAGAAATTGGAAGGCTTCAATTCTTAAAAAAAGGATATTTGGTAATTTACAAAAAAGAAATCAGGGACATAATAATAAATTCACAGACTTTTCACTTTCTTGAGAAAGACTACCAAATATCCCCCATGGGTTTACTTATTTTTTTCAGTATCTACCAAACATCATTCCCCGGCTAGTAATCTGGCATCACCCAATGAAACGTGGCTGGACTTTAGCATTATGGACTAAACTATAGTCGGCTATAAAACACGCCCTTAATGTACTCAGTGGGTTGAGTCATTTAAAAATATTTTGAAAGCTAGTATATTATAAAAAGAAATAATTCGTGCTTTGAACAATATAAACACATAACGGTTTTAAAACAAGTAATTCCATGCATGCTTAAAATTCGAGTACTCTATTTTTGCTGGCTCATCGATTGAGTGCTATCTACAATTAGTTGACATCGGAAAAAATGAATTTCCCGAGACAATAGGTATTGGTGTACGTACACAATTTTGATTGGCAGAACCAATAATATTCTAGTAGAAACATTTAACCAATAGAGAGCAAAACATTTTAAGCACGAACCATCAAATTTAATTTTTCATAAAATTGAGCTTATTAGCTCAACACATACATTTCAGAAATAGAATCTCACCTGATTTACAAACAATTTAATCAATTGAACTGGTTTGGTTAGAAACCTAAATCTCCGCTTTTTTGTGACCTACAAGATAAGTTCTCAACCTAAACCCGTAGCCCTATGAACCAATCTTAATCTTTTTATAACTTGTCATCATTTCTAACTAAATTCACAACATATGAATTTTCAAAAATTCATAATAAATCTTGAAAATCATCTATCAAGCTAATATTCTTTCACGGTAGATTAACATAATGCGTCAAACACTTTCAATTGAAATAAAACAGAGGTCCAATTAAAGATATTAAATCATAGGCCCAATTTAAAGATTATAGAAAGGTGATTTTATACATAGCCCCTATTTTTTTTCATTGTAGCCTCTTATTTTAAAAAATAATAAAAATATTAATGAATTTACTGTTTTACCCTTATAACCCCACGATTTAAAACAATAATATGTTAGTTACTTCATTTGTAGCCCCAAAAATGCAGAATGAAACAACTAATCCGTTGACTACTTCATCACTATAGCAATTTCAAGAATTTTAGTAGTTTGTGTGGTGTCAATTGCTCTCCAACTAATATTTTCTTCATCATCTTATCTTGGTTTTCTTGAAAACCTGATTTCTCTTCCTTTTACCTGCTCCATCTAAAGACAAATTGCAGGGCCTAAATGATGATTATGATATTATAATAGTAAAATTCTCTTGTATCCGTAGAATGGCTGATGATGCAGCTGGAAATACCTCTTTGTCAACGAAAATGGAGTTGTGATTACAGTAACGAGGGATGGGAGCATGAAGAAGAGAGGGCTATAAACAAAGAAAGGATAAATTTGACATCTTGGTCGATTAGGTTTGGAATCTACTCCCTCTGTCCTAACGAAGTTGAGTCATATTTCTTTTGGGACCGTCCCAACGAAGTTATTCCTTTTTTAGCAAAAATTAGACAATTTAAAGCTTTAATTAACAAAACTAACTACATCTTTTATTTTTTATTAATCAACCCAATTAATCAACTTTCTCTCACCCCATCTCACTAACTCATTACGCACACACACAATCGCCCCACCCATCCCAAATCGTCGGCGCCTCTTCGGACACTAACACCGGAACCTCTCTCCCTCTGACCTCTGACGTCAACACTTTTCTCCCCTTTTTATTCTTCTCCGATAAGATAGATCAATAGGGGCTCTCACCGCCGCCTCTGAAATTTCCGATGAGGCTAAACGGCGTCGGCCCCCTCTCTCTCTCGCCTCTCAACTCTGTTTCCGTCAAACAACGGAACACACGTACCTCACACCGCCCACGCCGCCTCCTTCCTTGACGACGACGACAGAGGGAGTATATTTTACAACCAAACTTAAATAAATAAACAATAACTCCTTAAATCTCGTACCCAAAACAAACGCCTCAACTTTGGCGGGACGGAGGGAGTATATTTTAATTATTTGTTTAGCTAAGGATATTATAGAGATAAAAATTGGGGCTACGTATAAAAATACCCTTATAGAAAAGCTAAATCATTATGTTCAGCCTATGTAGCCCAAACTACTTTTTCCTTTTAATCAAGCCCAAGAATTTAATTAAAGGCCAAGCAATTGAGTGTTGTGCAACTGCAAGGGCTTTATGTCGCCCCGTCCAACCCATTTTAAATAATTCCCGGAATTCATTACAGACAAAGAGGATTCTCAATATTGGGCCTATGATGAAAGGGGCAGATATGCGAACAAGGATATTTGTGTGCGACGAAGATAATCAAAATTCTTCCGACTACCCAGCCGGGGCTTGGAGGGCAACTCAGAATCTCATTGGAAATCTCTTTCGACACCATATTCCGTGCAATGGTATCTGTTTTCGACACAACATTGCCTTCTTTGGTGTCCCAACATATTATTCGGCCATTTAAACACCTACAGTTGGATGATCTTTGTTGTGTTGTGGAAGAGGCTCTGGGGGTCCAAGGCTTAGAATTTTGGGTCTTCTTGCTTTGCTTTGTTGGAAATATCTTTGCTCCATTAAACATAGTGATTGTGAGGAACAGAGGCGAGTACGGGAGAGATGATTCTTGCCGAGTACCAGAAATCCCGTGAGAAGGTGTTGATCGAGCTACAGGCCCTACCGAAGAAGGGGGAAAGACACTGGTTTCCGCTGCCGCGACGTGGATGTGGCTTACCGTGATGGAGGACAGGATGTGGCTATACACATGCTTCATGATTCCCATCATGGCTCGGATTCTCTATGTGACCATCTTTGGGAGGTGTTTAATCATGCCCGAACAACCGTGGTGCTTGAGTTCTATCACGCTCCACGTGATGCTAACAGAGCCGCGCATGCGCTGGCTCATTTCCCTTTTTCCGTTTCTGATGTAATAACCTGGAAGTCGGAGTTTCCTTCTTGGCTTACAAATATTGCCATTTCGAACTTGTCTTAATTTTAACTATATTTTTCCTTCAAAAAAAATATTGGATTCTGATGTCAAGTTCTCAAAAATATGATTGGTAATTTTCTAATATGATTGTGAAAATATATGTAACAGGAAATGGGTTGTTGAAGAAAAATGTAAAAGAAATCCGTTCTATTTGAAAGAAATGCACTCATACCGTAATTCTAAGGTTGAGATTCGATTCAAAATTGAACTGAACTGACCATCTACATAATAATCGAAATTGAAGCCCCTTTTTATAATCGAAATCGAATCGATCGTAGCATAGTATAAACAAAGCGAAATCGATATTGGTTTGAAAATCGATCAAAATCAAACCGATAAAAATTGATCGGTTTTCAAACCAAACCGACTAAACACGCACACACTGATTCTCAATCTCTTATCCAAAATATAAACAAGAACACATAAATTTTTATTTTTATTATAATTTTGTTAGAGGTAAGATAGTCTATTTATAGAAAAGTGATTATAATTAGTAGTTTATATTATATTTATTTTCATAACAATCATTAATATTTTGTTAATAAAATAGTTATTTAGAGGCATTAACAAGTGAATGCTGAAGTTGAAGAAGCTTCAAGTGTTGTTAAAATGGAAAAGGAATGTTCAAATATTTAGAATAGTAATCCCCTTGAGTTCCAGTATAAAATGCTAAAAACAAACGTAAAGGATGATACCTTGTGAGTTGCGGAAACAAGAATAGCAAGGCAACAAATAAGTCGAGTTGTAAATATTGTCATTCTACACATTGCATAACTATTGTGAATGAAAAACGAATAAATCAACGAATGAGGCAACACGTAAGGCAACAAAATTCATTCCAAACTAATATACACGGTAGGCATTGCAATCAACAAGAACTTGGTCATCCTTTTGAAGCTTCTTTACAAATAGAATTTATTAGACTAGCACACAAGATATATAAATGGTAACTGTAAGAAATTTAAACCTCTGAGTCAATTTTCGACTGAGGGTCGTCCGAACATAGCTGGAGGTGCACTTCCTTGGCTTCAGTTTGAGCATTTTCGCTTTGACACCATTGATTCAGCTTGAGCAGATCAAATGTGTAGAGAGTTAGCTTCTCATCTATTAAGGCACAACTTGTTCTAGTAGGCTCTACATCAGAATCAAGAGGCCAACGGAGGCCATCAAGGACAGTATATAGTTCGAGCCCGTTTGCTGAAAATCTGATACAAGAAAACTTTTCGTGTAAGCAACAGCACTACGGAAAAACTAACATCAAAAGTGAATAATTTTTTTTAAGTTTTTACCCTCTTGTCTTGTCATGAAACTATTGATTTACCAAGTTTTACGAGGATGATGATCATTATAGTATGCGGCATGAAACTTTTAAGAATGGCAAAAGGCAGTATAAAAAATATTAAGTAGAATAATCGTATGGTGTACAGAATGGACTTACTACTTTGTCCAGAAGCCACTGCAGGAAGGGCAGGAATTTTGATGGCTGCACGAAAAAAGTTATGCTTGTGAGTAGTTCAGAGGAGAAATATCCTTCAAGAATCTCAGAAAATTAGCACAATATTCATACTAAGTTTCTAAGTCGATTAGCAAACATACTTTTGTTGCACGATGAAGCAGGCAACTGTGTGGTTGCAGGCCAAGGAGCTGGAATGTTATCATTCAAATCACAGACGAAGCTGACCCCTGCAGATTGGTCAAATATGACATCTGATGGCAAGCTGGGAAGAAGGCATCCGGATTCTACTCAAAATCAAAATGAGATCAAGTGAGATTATAATCAATTAAAAATTGTAAAAATATGAAAAGCACAAGAACAAGTTTACTATAATCGGATTCTAGTTCATTTACAACTATTTGTTTTATCCAATAGAAATTAAAATCAGCTTGCCAATTAAGAAGGTAGATGCCATGAATGGAGAAAAATGGCTTGCACCGTGTCAGGTGTTGTATATCTGAATTTGATATAGAACTAAAAAAACAAAGAAAATAATCTTTTTTAAACTTCTCAGCTCCGAGTGCGACAAGCTTATAAAGCATCTGTTCTAAATAGATAGTCAGGGTTTCATGTGCACTTTGTAGCGCGCATAAATTCTATTAAAAAAAAGGTGTTGAAAAGTGCAAATAAACCTATGAAGTTGGTTATAGTGATCACAAATAGTGAAAGCAAAGGTTAGAAAATACCTTGAATACCAACTGCAGTCGTAATGTGATCAATGCCCAATCAGACCAGCATGACAGAACAACAAAAATTTCAGCATTAGCAGCAGCCCTTTCTGCATTTAAGTTGTAATGACATGTGAGTAGCCACGGAGACCAAACTAACCTTGGAGGGAGAAGTCTTTGAGGCTAATATGACACTGGCTGTAGACATTCTTGGTAATGTTTGCTTTCCGTAATCTTACTCCAAGTGAGGCAGCACAATTTAAAGCTTGCAAGTTTGTGACAAAGCTCTGCCTTTGCAGGTGAGAGACGTAGCTCTCAACTGAACTGCAACAAGCTGTCTGATTGCTTTTTACAGCACCACACCCTTCTATCACATGGCTCATGTTCGGAAAATTCAGAGGACATACTGCAATAACAATGTAAGAGGAGAGGAGAAGTTAAAATTTAATTAATATATCTAGGAAATTCTACTAAAACATTTAATGAATTAATCAAAATGTGGGGCAAAAGAAGTAGTGTAGAACAGCTTGTCCACTGCCTAGACTAAGTACAAGGAAAGTAAAGGCTCCAGTAACTCAAGTCGACAATGAATAGACATTCTGCTGAAATGTAAATCTAATCTAAGAGAGTAAAGTTTCTAAAGAAGTTGAAGATACTCAAATTTTCCTACATTCAAGAAATGCCATAATCTTTTTCAGTTGCATGTCTTAGTAACTTGACCAAGAAAATGAGATATGCGATGCGGAACATGTAAATGAGCGGGAACTTTTTCAGAAGAACAATTTAAAATAAATAAGTTTAACCAACCTTATGAAAATTCCTTTTAAGGGCATAAAGAGTAAAGGAAGAATCCAAGCTTTTACAGGATAATGGTTATCACTTTAATTATGCATAGACTGAACAAAAGATATATTGGGAGGTACTGAGAGTCTAAAAAGAACTAGTGGATGTAAAGAATTACAGAGAAATCATAATCATAGAAGTTTGTCTTTCTTTCTTTTGGGGATTAGAAACAATGGGGGGATTATTATTTCAATAATCTGTTTCCAACATTAATTTAGGCATGTATAAAGTGTGTTAGAAAATATATCAAAAGCAACATAATGTTGATATAAATACAGAGCCAACATTTGGAGTAAATTTTTACAAATAGATTATACTCCCTCTGTCTCAAAAGAGTGTGCTCACTTTCCTTTTTCGTCTGTCCCACAAGAATATGCACAATCCATTTTTGGACATGACCCCACCATTAACCCCTTATTTTTTATCCTCACATTCAACACTTATTTATAACTTTACCAATATGGTCCAGCATTATTTCTCCTCTCCATTCACAAAAGTGGACCCCTTTCTCCACTCACAACATACTCACTTAATATTTATTAAAACCCATGCCAAACAAACTAAGTATACTCTTTTAGGAACGAGGGAGTATCATACAATGATCAAATTTACCTTTGTTAATTCTGCAATTAGATAGTCCTCGAAGAACATCCTTTGCACGAGAAGGCTCGAGTTTACTTCCAAGCCACCGTAGTACAATACTTTTGCAGTCATTAATCCTAGTTGTATGATCAGACAGCACATGAGAACCATCTAGGCTTAGAAGACTGTAAGCTTTTTGGGCAAGCTTCCTAGCAGCATCAAGAATAGCATTCTGACAAACTTGCTCACAGCATTCATTCACAGAATCAATCTTTCCACATGCAGCTAGAAGGTTAGATGTTTCTACAGTGCTCTCAAACTCAGAAACATCACTAACTGGGCAAGAACCTCCAGTAAGATTTGATGAATGAATGGAGCATATCTTAGATAAACTATCATTGGCTCCCTGACCCACCAAAATCTGTTGAAAATCTGAAAGGCAATGTGCAGCAAGTGTTCCATTTAAAGCTAGTGTATTGGTATATTTACTAGATTGGCCAATGAGAATCACCAATGTAGCCTCCACTTGAGGACAGCACACTACGTTAGCCAAAACTGGTGCAAATGCAGCCATACAATCGGTTGATGTCACCATCATCATGTTTGATAGTGCCGTAAAGTTCAGCACACAAAATCCTGTACAGATTCAAATTTAAATTAGTACAAATGTGAATGACATGAAGATTAATGTCTATTTTTTAGAATATAGTGAGAGAGACAAACCAGATAATTTTGGGATTGTGCTATTTGTGAATGGTGTTAATGGAGATGGAGCCAGAAGAGGAAGAAATGGCTGAGGAGCAGAAGTTGGGGAAGTTTCAGGTAAAAGTAAATCTGCCCTTCTTTCTTGCAGAGCAGAACTTTTGGAATAATCCAAAAAGTTGCCAGATGATTCACATATACCTGTATAAGCAGCAAGTGACCGGTATAAAGGATTGAAACTTTAGAATATTTAAGAAACCAGACTGAAATGTATAGATCATGCATATCATTATAAGTACATACTGTTCAAGTGGTTAATCATGTTTTCACTTAATCTGAATCAAGTTACTTTCTTCCCTAAAATGTCTGAATACTTGCACAAGAAAATGCAATATACTGTTAATGAAGATCATAATTGCAGAAATTATTAATCACAGATAAGCTATATTTTACTGCTTCATCAGACTGTATAAAGGTAGATTGCTGAAAATTTTCAAAAATCTTGACATAGTTGACTTGAATCTAATATCTCCTTAATTAAACAATTATACAGAAATGACCAACATTTACCTACAGAAACAGAGATGACTAGACTACTGTCCAAAATAGAGACTCGTGAGAACTGCAGTAGACTTGACAATCACCTTTCAAGCAAAATCTTTTGAATGTATTCATTAGCTTAGCTTGAATTGTCGAACATGAATTGAGTTTCTATTTCTCCGGAATTCCCCAATGGAGGTCACTGGTAATCTTTTCCTCGTGATGAATACAGAAGTGGGGAAGCCATAAGAAAAACTTATGACTATTATCTAATTCTTGATTAACATATTAAATGCCATAATTAGTCGTGAGACTAAAGAGGGACCATATCATGAGAATGTTCGTAATCACGCGTAAAAAGAGAAAAAAACACGGAATCCCCAATTATAAAGCCTAATAGTTTTCCTTGAAAAAAATTCCAGTGGCATTCTCAAACACGAAACAGCCACACGTGAGGAGGATTCTTTTTTTTTTTTTTTGAAGTATTACAATATTGAAGGAGCTGAGCAGCATTCCAGTAAACTTCAGCAGAGTTCAATGATTGAGATACCCAATGTAGGAATCCATAACACAAAGACAAAAGCACTAATTAACTTGCCCCAAAAACTCAATTTTGCAAACACATATCTCCTCAAACCGCATTCAGATACAAACCAACCCAACTACTTTCTTGGAAACCCAAAAGTTTGACAAGATTAAGGAAAGGCATCAAACTTAACAGATCATTCAACAAACGAGACAAAAACAAAGACCTAAAAATAGTTTTTGAAGTTAAAAAAAATGCTCACACAGAAGAGGCAGAAGCAGAATTGAAGCACAAATGTGCAAACTTCGAAGCGGCGGTCCCCACATTACGGGCTTCCGTTGAGCTCCAACCAAAATGAGAAAATAAAAGAAAGTGGGAATGTATGAGCAGGAAGAAGAGTTGGAGAGAAGAAACAATATTTTAGGGAGGGGGAGGCGAATAAAGAGAGGAGAAGAGGGTTGGGGCAGCCATGAATGAGGTGCTTAAGTGAGTGGGGACAAAGGGCAGCAATCAACAACAATAGCTGTACATAAATTGTGAAGAGGGTGAGGCCCCACAAGCGAAGCAAATAGACATAGTAGTTGAAAATAAGCGTGATTTCCTTGGCGAGGAAAAACTCCGGTAATTACATATACAGCATATGCTGTGCAGCTACAACCACCCAAAGGGGGTGAGAGCATGATGCATTAAAGTCCCATGGAGCTGCCCCTCTCTCTCTTAATTTGCACGCTTTGATGGATCACATGCGCGGCACGTGACAACCGTATCTCTCGCTTCTTTTATGACTTTCTCTAATTTCTAAATTGTCTTCTTTTGTTTTAAGAAACCAGCCTGGAAAATACGTCTCATTATTATACACATCAAAATTTCACTCTTTGTGTTCACTTTACAAACTGATTTTCTTTAGACTATGTGATACTCCCTTCGTCCTACAAAGCATCACTAAGGTTTTTTTTTTTGGTTTGTTCCCTTAAATTTGATCAATTTTTTTTATTTACATTTTTACTTTTACACCTACCACATTTAACACATAAAATACCAATTTTTAAAAATTTGTGCCAAAAAAAAATAATCATGATTCATAGGACGGAGAGAGTTAGTTTTTTTTAAATTACAATTTTTTTATTCACCTCTCACATATAATAATAATAATAATAATAATAATAATAATAATAATAATAATAATAATAATAATAATAATATAAGTTTAAAGACAGAAGCTTCTATGCGCTCGTCTTATTATTTGCGAATCGAATCAGTTGAAATCTTATCCAAATTCAACTTAATCTTAACACAAATTTTGACTCATGATCCATTGGAATTGGGTTGTTTGAGTCGGGTCGAACTCGAATCCAGGTGGAGTTCAAGTGATGCAGTGAGTCCGCCAAAACCCACAGGATGGCAGCCCAAATTCATATATATCCCTGATCGCACACTGTCCTATTTTTTAAGTATATTCGTTGATGTATTCATTTCATCGCTTTTGATCACATCGTTAAAATGAAATCGCACCGTCGATCATAAAGCTTGAACGACGAAGATTCTCCCAGAATCTCCAATATCCCTCGATTTAATTCCCCTTCCTTTCTCTCTCCCCTTTTAAATTAATAATTTAATTTGTTATTGCTAAAATCAACCGAAACAGATACTACAATTATTACTGAACTGTGTTGCACTAATGAATAGGTGGCTAACTCATGAATTCATTAGAAATAAAAAAATAATACTAACAAAGTATTGCACAAATATCTATCTTCCTGAATTTAATACCAATAAATAATATTGACCAGTAAGGACTGTATGGTATGAATATAAGTTTCTTTGACTAATCAATTACTGTATTAGATTGTACTGGTTTTTGCAACAAAAAAGGAGCTACTTCGTAGTATATCTGGCCCAAAATATTGGATAGGTGGACCTAATAACTTAGAAGCAATTGAAGCTGATGCTTTCGGCTATGCTATTATTCTATCTCAAAATCAGCTATTTATTATAATAATGTCGTCAGGATAAAATCTATGGTGTGAATAATTGCATTTGGAATTCGACAACGTCTATTTATAATAAGTACTCCCTCCTGTTCATATTATATGTCGTCCTAAGCTCGTACACACATATTAATAAAAAATAAGTTTACCTAAATTAACCTTATTTATTGATAAATAGATAACTAGTGGAGAGAGAGAAACTAACTATCTTCTCCATGATGCGCCACCACAATTGTGAATGCATATGCATGAGTAATTAATGAAAGAGAAAATAATTAAGGGCAAATAATGGGAAAAAATTCCAAAACGACACTCAAATTACAAATAATTTAAAAGCTTAGAACGACAATCATTTAGAATAGTTTGGAGTAATGTTTAAACTTTAAACAACACAATTTTCACTGTTGAGGACTGTGCACAATTAATCTTTGTGGATTGCAATGTTTGCAGTATCATAATGTAATATATCAATTTTGACTAAAAAAAAGGTAATATATCAATTTATATAATGTTAGCATGTTTACAATAATGATATCAACGGTATATTTGATCAGCATAATGCGATAGAATAGCGAAAAAGGTCAGGAAAGAAAATGCCAATTGAAGTTGTATGGTTAAATAGTCAATTGTGAATCTTAAATTTGAGTTGGGCTAGGCCCTCACATAGGCATCTGTTGAGGCCCAACTTTTTGGGCTGGCGAGGAAACGCAAAAAATTTCCATGCTCAGAGTTTGTAGGTTCGTTATATCAATAAGAAAAGAAAAAATAGAACTTGCAGGTTCGTGATAAGGTTTCACATTTCCGAAGCAAGTGCATGGAGCTGTCCCCGTTATTGGGACATTCTCAAATTTGGTTACTGATTTACTGTTGAATAATTTAATTCAAAACAGAAGGAAAAACAGAGAATAATAAATGAGTGCATGGGGAACCTTTTCGCCACTACCACAAGAGACCACACCCCACTCTTTTCTTGTCGTTGTTACAATTTTGTGAGTTAGTATCTATGGTAGAGACATATATTGTCGACTGATAAAATAAGGTTCGAAATTAGTATATATACAATAGTATGATGTACTTTTTTAAAAATTATAAATGGTGTAGATTAGGTTATAAGAGCATACACAGAGCATCCACAGCAAAGTTCACGGAGTGAGCATATCCGTTTCGTGCGAGCCTTGCACCGCTGCCAGGGGGTGCTCGCTCGGTGCGGAAGAGGAGAGAGAGGGTCGCGTGCCCTACACCATCAATGGGAAAAATGAAAGAACTATGACAATGGAAAAAAACTGCAAAATGCCAATTTTAATTTTTTTTTAATTGTGAAAGAACCATTTCATCAACGATCATCTCCTTTTTTTCTATTTTTTTATTTCTAATTTTATTTTATAAATACTACTATATTTTTCCTCATTCAATTCACATCATTCTCTTCTACATCATCTTCTTCATCCTATTCTTCAATTCATATTCCTTTCCTTTTTCTCATTTAAAAAAACTGGAGCGCAATTGGAGAAATAGGTGGAACAACAACCCCCAATGTCAGCGATGTCGCCGAAACGTCCAAATTCGTCCGACAGTGCTTTTCCGTCATTCTCTGAAGAATCAAACGCTTTCACTTCGGTGGGTCTTGAGGGAATAAACTTCAACAACAATTTTGTTCAAGACGATGATGTCTCTGAGATACCCGTCATGTCGACGACGACCAAGCAATGCGACTGTTACACTCAAGCGAAGACGGGGCTCATATGTACATTGTGGGCCGAGACTACACTAGATGCCCAGGGAAGCCAATAAAAAAAACTCTTGTATATTGAGGAGGAATCATGAAACAAATCAAGTCGTACTTCCAACGAATCCAAAAGGACATAAAAGTTTGGGAGAGAGTATACGGGAAATCACATTCAAATTAGGAGAGAGACATGAGCGACGACCAAATCACAATGGCGACACAACAAATGTATCAAACTGAGTAGGGGTCTATGTTCAAATATCCTCATGCTCGACGTATTCTACGTCAGTCTCAAAGATTCGTGCCATCCGGCAACGACATCCACTCCGCCAAGCATGCGAATGGATCCGACAGGGCCTACACCACGACTTTAAATGAGTCAAGTATCACAATAAGATCAATAGGCCAAAAGGCGGTGAAAAGAAATAAGGAGAATGAAAAGAAGAAGGCCAAGTCGTCGGTCCAAGGGATAAACATGAAAGAGCCGTCGTGGCCATGGAAAACATGGTTAAAGTCATGGATGATTTCTCTCAAACGCAACAAGACCTCATTGACTCCGTCCTCATGGGTAAGGATGTGTCGACAATAACTCTGAAAGAGTTGGAGTTTCACCAAAAGATGGTCGCGGCAATTCTTAAACGTCGGGGATGGTGAATTTTATTATTGTAATTTTATTTTTAATAAATGTAGAATTTAATTTTTATTTTAATGTAATTTTTTTAATTAATAATGTTCAATTTTAATTTTAATAAATTTTATGTTTTTAAATTCAATGTTTAATTTTTAATTTAGAAAAATATTTAAAATAAAGATAAGATGAAAAATAAAATTAGAGAGCCCCATTATGGGGAATTGGCTCTTAAGTGGTGGGTACCACCGTACCACCTAAGAGCCTCTTTTAGGGGCTCACTAATGTGAGTGCTCTAACGAACTTATGAGAGCATCCACATCTGCTGACTGAAGTCAGCCCATCTGACGAGTCAGTCGATGCAAGCGTGGAGGCTCGAGGCTCGACTCATCTCAACAAGCTTGGTTTGGTCGGCTTAATTAGGTGCATGTATTACACGCGCCTAGGCCTATCGAACGGTTCGGGGTCGGGTACTCCAACCGAAATTTTCGGCCACCCAAACCTAAAAATTGCCCAAATTCAATACCCATTCTCGAACGGAAATGAATGTTCGGTTATCCAATAACTGAATCAGTTAATTGGATAACCGAACACCCATTAAAAAAATTAAAATATTGCGTTGTGTTGGAGTTAATTTTTAACTCCATAAAACTTTTATAAATTATTATTATTATTATTATTATTATTATTATTATTATTATTATCTTTATTTTATTATTATTTTATTTATTATCATTATTAGTATTAATATTATTATTTATAATAATTCATTATTATGATTATAATGATTTTTTATTATTTATCATTGTTTTACTATTACTATTACTATTATTATTATTATTTTGATACTAATATTATTTTTTATTTTTATTATTTATTACAATTACTTATTATATTTATAATATGATATTATTAGTTTTATTATTATTATTATTATTATTATTATTATTATTATTATTATTATATGAGATTAAATTTGTCAAAATAAAAAATAAATAACACAAAGATTGTGTGTTTATTACTATTTTCGTTCGTCCACAAAGATTGTGTGTTTTTCTTTTTTAGAAGCCTCTTTTATACTGTAAACTTCATTCACATTCAATATTTACAAATACCCACCATTTACTTTTACAATTTGGTGGGCCCAATACTACCATTTAATATTAAAATCACATCTTCCAACTGATTAAAAAAAAAATTCACATCTTCCAATTTTTTTTATTAAAATCTGTGCTCTCTACTCCACCGCACACTCTTTGTGGAATGAGGGAATACTAAATTTATTGAAAAGAAAAAAAAATTATTTTTTGAGTAATTTCATATTCGTGGGAATTAATACAGAATAACATGGAGGAGGGGAAGAATAACTAATCTCATATTAACGGAAATAAGCATTTAATCGGGAACGATGATTCTCATTATAAAAACCGTATCAGTTATATTTTTTTTTATCAAGCAAACTTTATTGAGAAAAAAGAAGGAAAACCACTGGTACCAGAGGTACCGAAGGTTAGTACAAGAAAGAAAGCGAAAATCCACGTGAACACCATGTAGAGAATGAAGTGTTCGAATCAACAATTTTGAAAATCTTATTCCACCACCGTATCAGTTATATAATTGAGAATAGAGATGGAAATCATTATTTCATTCTCATTTTATTTCTGTATATCACTCATACTTTAATTATCTAAGGTTAAAAATGATTCATTTTTATAATTTATAATATATATATATATATATATATATATTTTAACTCATCCATATATATTATGTCAAGTACCTATTTTATATTTTATTATTGTAGTGCGATTTTTTCCTACGAGTTTTTATTGATTCTTAAATACGCTACTATTTTAAGAGTAGTTGGATCATAATCGACAATCCTATTAATTAAAATTTGTGTAGTTGAAAGGCAATTAATATTTAATTGATGATATTGTGTTGAAAGCGTTTTTTTGCCCGAGGGAAATTGAAGGTGAATGTTGTGTTGTAAAGAAGTTCGTAGTTTATAGAAGTAGTTTGTAGTTTATGGAAGTGGACCTCACTAAATTGGGAGGAGGAAATGAAAATAAAGCAATAAATGCTCTATATCCCTTTCTTGAAAAAGGTAAGCAAGAAGGTATCTACCCTTGAATATTTTTGCTTCTTCCAAACTTTAAATTAAATTTAAATATTACAAATATGTACACCCACCTTCGTGCCACTTGCTCCTGTCCCTACATCATCCATCACCTTCCAATAAAAACAATAGTTCAACCTCTTTTTCAATTTTTGTGTGGTTTTCCCCCATTCTGGGACGAAGAGATTCTATATATATGCTTAAATTCAATAAATTGTATGGGCTGTGACTCCTACCGTTTGTTAGTTTCTGTATAAATATATATTTATAGAAGTTAAATGTAAATAACATCTACATACATGATACATAATATAATTAGACATAATTGTGAGTGAATTAAAATTAATTTAGGAAAAATTCAAATTAATTTAGAATAGATATTTGATTTTGTTCCAATGTATAGCGTTTTAACAAAAATGTCATAACTTTAAGATAAGTGCATAAAAGTACCCATCATATCAACTTTCGATTATTGTGCATAAAGGTACCCTGAGTGTTGACGTGGAACATCAGAAATCCAAATTAAAAATTTATGCAAAAATTATGTTCGAAAAAAAATAGAAAGGAGAGATAGGAGGGCGAGGTCAGAGTCGAGAGCCAAATATAGGGCGCAGGGAGAGGTTTCGCTCTGATGACGGCAATGTCAGCTTTGTTCGTTGTTGTTGTTGTTCGGACCGTGAGAGGATGAAGGCGGCGACCTTTCGTCGAAATTGAAGGCACAAACGGTCACCGAAAATTGAGTGATAAGGCAGTGATGATTCGGGGATCTAGGGTTTCATAGATGAGGGTAAGATAGAGAGGGAGATCGAGAATAAAGAAAGAGACTTGAAGTCGGGAGACAAGGCAGGTGCAGCGGCAGCATGCTACTGCTGTCGCCGAAGAGGGATAAAGGCGGGATGTTGTGTGTTAGTGGTGGGTGGATGTGAGAAACATAGAGAAGAGAGGTCGCTTCACTAAAGAAGAAGTAGTAGGTGGTGATGGCACTGATAATTTTTGGGGATCTAAGGTTTAGTCTAGACATAGAGTTAGAAGAGGGAGCCCTTGTGGTGGCGGTAATCGTAGTGGTGGTAGCTTCCGCCGGAGAAGAAAGAGGTGATGAATGTGCCCATGTGTGTCTGTGTGTGCGTGTGTTTGTGTAAAATGACATCGTTTTGTGATGAGGAGTAATATGTGTAGAATAGAGAAAGGATACAAATCAGAGGAATCATCTTCACTAGAAGAATCATACTGGTCAAAAGGATCATTCTTACCAGAGGGATTTCATCCATCAGAGACAACTCATCCACTAGAGGAATGGCTTTTGTCAGAGAAATCATCATCGGCAGAGAAGTCTTCCACACCAGAGAAGTCCTCTACACCAGAGAAGTCCTTCACGACAGAGAAGTCACCTCCATCAGAGGGATCGCCAGAAACGCGGAAGACTTCCCGCGTAAAGATGAAATTCCGGATATACCCTTCGACCACGCCAAATACATGCGCCTACACCAATTTTACCATTTTACCCTTCTCTGTACTCTATAAATAGGTCGCGCATTTGTACCTTGTAATCACGCTATCATTTGCTTTTGAATACAACAGTCATATTTTGCTCTCGTGCTCAATCCTCCGATCGTCACTTCACTCTTTCCGATCAACTTTACTAGGTATAGTTTATGCTTTTCACCCCGTAGTTTAGGTGTTGGTTTCATGAAACACCAACTGGCGCCGTCTGTGGGAAGGCTACTGAGCTAGGATGTGAGATCACGGTCGCCGGCGTACGCAGATCTGAAATTCCAATCGGATTTGCGGGCGTTGGCACCAATCGAGCCGATAATTCGGACACCCAGCTGTTTTTAATCGGTTAATTGCGTCTTCTGGGTTAATATGCTATTAATCTGCTGTGATTTACGTTGATTTTAGTTTTTGGTGCATGGGGAAAGGTGGCGACGGGCATAAGTCATGAATCGGGGAATTCTACGTTTATTTACCGTTTGTTGGGGTTAATTGTTTACGGACGAAGGGTTTCCTTGTAGGATTGATGTTTTCTTCACTGATCTAATGTTTTATATGGGAAAATTGGGGTGTGAGGCTCTGTTTTGATTATGTTGGGTGCTCTCTTCTTACGGATCTAGTGTTTTGCATCGATGAACGGCGGATTGACCTTTTATCTCCGGTATCTTGAGTTTATGCTGTTAGTATACGGGTGTTTTACGTATAAACGTAATAGTTGTGGGTGATCTTCATGTTTTCTCCGATAATCTTAGAATTATGCTTGTGGGCTGTTGAGTATTACCTTGTTTTTGGGAGGATGTGAGGTTTGGTTGTTAATTAGGAGCTTCGCACTGATGAAAGATTGTTTAGTACTTTGTCTCTTTTTTCATGGACCTTTCTGCTGTTAATTCACGAGTTTAGCACCGATTAATACGTCGATTAATGCTTTGTTGTTGTTATAATGGGGTTTTGTGCTACTGAGGGGTGGATAATTTGCGTTTAAAGGGAATAATTACGGATGTCCTTCATGCTTGCTTAGATTAACTCTCGTCTTATGCATTGAATACTGCCTTATGCTGCTAATTTGGCTGATTGCCGCGGTAATCCTGTTGTTTATAGGCTTTGTGGTTGCTATAGGATGTGATCATGTTAATTTTGGGTTATGATGTTCGTTTCCTTACATAGCTCTTGTTTATCTATCATTTCTAACGAATTGCGCTGACAAGCCTTTTGATGGTTGTTTTAGTTTTCTTGGTGCTCTGTTTTTTCCCGTCGGTTCTCAATGCGGTTTCATCGGGGAAAAACTCCGTTACGCGGGTTCTGTTCTTTAAGATTTATGCCCTGGGTTTATTTCCCAGTGCATAAGCGTTACCTTGAGGGGAATTTCTTAACGGTCTCTGTACCGGTATCGGGGATTTCTTATTGGATTTCTTATATCGGGACTTCAATCCGTAAATGGGGGATTTATGCTTTCATCGCTGGGATTTTTCTCTCACTCTGTTTATATGCAGGTACCATGGGATCCTCTGATGCTCACCGAAACTTGGAGAAGGAGTTTGACTCCGCTGCTGTCACTACTGAGGTGCCTACCTCGTTGTTCACTGGCCTTCAGGGCAATCCTACTTTCACAGTGCCACCGGGATTCCAAGCTATCTCAGCCACGCCGACAACAGGGCTGAATGTCAGCGCACAGAGGTTTGCTTTGGTCACACCGGGTTCTGATCTGCCGAATCTGGCTCCCGCGTCTGGAGGAGGATCGATCAACTTTGGGCTGGCAGAGCAAATGATGGCCTTGCTCAGCTACGCCAACATGCGGCAGGCATTGGGAACTCCCATGATGTCCGTCATCCCTACTGCGGCTACCCAGTGGGAGCAGCCAACCTGCAGGGCACTGAGGCCCCACCTCCCGCTGCTCAGGAGGCAAATATACTGGCAATCAACAAACAGGCAGTGATGCCTGGAGAAGGACAAGGGGACGCTGTTGACAGAGAGTTAGCTATACCAGAGGGGAGCCGTGTTAGGCTTAATAGCGTGGTCAGGAGAGAGCGGGTTGACGAGTCTGACAGTCAATCCGTCTCCCTGGTGTTTGAGGAGGAGAGACCAAAGGAGAAAGCACGGCTGAAAAAGCAAGTATCACAATTGAAACATCAGCTTGAAAATCTGGAGAAATCGCTGAGGGAGAAATCCCGGAGGGAAGACAAGGAACAGAGATCTGAACGGTCCTACAGAGTAGAGAAGTCTCATCGCCTGGAAAAATCACGGTATACCGAAAGAGGAGAAGAAAGGGAGCTGGAGTTTTCCTCTGGCAGGCCAGAGCATCGGGCTCACAAACGTCATGACCGAGATGTGCCAAGAGATAGAAGGGAGCAGGGAAGATATAAGGAAGACAAGAGGGCTAAGACGTCAAGGTTTCACCCTATCAACAACCGCAGTCCTTTCTCTGACGATATCTTGGCAGACACCTTACCTAGAAGCTACAAGCCCATCTCACTGGATTATGATGGCACTACCGATCCGGAGGTGCACCTCAATCGGTTTGAAGGGTTGGTGACGCTGCACATGTACACTGAGGGCATCAAGTGCCGAATTTTCTCAACTACTTTGACTGGACCAGCTCAGTTGTGGTTTGGAACGCTTCCGCCGAATTCTATTTACTCTTTTGAAGATTTACAGACTCGCTTCCTACGACAGTTTGCGAGTTCGCGGAGGGTAGGAAAGTCGGCCCTTTCACTGATGGATATCAAACAGGATCAAGGTGAGACGTTGAGGGAGTATACAGCAAGATTTAACCTCGCTGCTCTGGAAGTGCCAGAGGCAGAATCACAAATAAAAAATTGCGCCTATGTCAGAGGACTCAGGCCGAGGATCTTCTTTGACGAATTGCAAATCCGACCAGCAAGGGATTTTGATGACATTATGGCAAGGTTGCCAGGTTACCTGCAGTTGGAGGATGCCAAGATGGCGAGAAAGGTGGAAAATGATAAGCATAGGGTCAAGAAAGCTGAGGAAGCACCTGAGAGACAGAGACACCAAGATAGGGCCCCATTCAGAGGGTTGCCTCCGAGGGTATTGCCACTTCAGGGAGGAATGCCATCTCAACAACGCACTGTAAATGAGGTTACGCAGTTTACTGAGTACACGCCCTTGAATAAGCCACAAGAGGAAATTTTCCATTTGATAAAAGACCAACCGTTCTTTCGGGCACCGGGAACCTACCGGAATGGGCCGCCACAGGAAGGGTCCAATAACAAGTTATATGAGTACCACAATGCCTTCGATCACCTTACAAAATATTGCGGACATCTCAAGCACCAACTGGAGTTGTTGGTGCGCTAGGGATATCTCGACCAGTTCATTGACAGAGGAAATGAGGGCCAGAGGCGGACTGATCAGAGGGATCAGCGAGATCAGAGGGATCAGAGGGATCAGCGAGATCAGAGGGATCAAAGAAATAATCGGGATCAGCGACAAGAGCAGGGAAACAACAGAGATCGCAGGCCTGATGACAACCGGGATAACCGCAGAGAAGGGGCAGAGAGGCCAGCCCCTCCTCCACCATACAGAAGAGAGGTGCACATTATTTGCGGAGAGAACGGGACGCCCACATCAAATCGGGCTAAAAAGCAAGTCATCAGAGCAGTAAAAACAAGGTATTATCCTAAAGGGGTCATGGAAATTACGGGTGCGGCAAAGGAGCAGAGGATATGCGTACATTAATGTACCCGCATGATGATGCGCTGGTCATCACGGCGGACATAGCAGGCTGCATGGTACACCGTGTCTTCGTCGATTCTGGGAGCGCCGTGAATATTTTATATAAGGAATGCCTCCAAAACATGGGAATAGAAGTGCACATTGAGCCCACAAATGCTCCTTTGTTTGGGTTCGGGGGAGAGATGGTTATGCCATTAGGGTATGTGGAGCTGCCGTTGATCCTCGGCAGTGCAGCCAATATCAGCAGAGCAAGGATGGTACGATTTTTAGTTGTAGACATGCCCAAACCCGCATACAATACCATACTCGGACGACCTGCCTTGACGGCGTTCAGGGCCGTGATCTCTATGTTCCATTTAAAAATGAAATTCCCAGTCGAGGGGGGAAGAGTAGGAGAAGTTTGTGGGGACCAAACAGCGTCGAAAGCATGTCACGTCCAAATGCTTGCACACTCATCGGGCCAGAAGAGGGAAAGAATGACAGAAGGATCAGATACACGGAAGAGGGGAAAAATGGGCGAGGTGCATGCTTTAGCAGAGGAACGCCAAGAGTTGGCGGATTTATTAAAAGACAGAGATAGCACAAAAAAAACCGCGCTGGTGTCCACCAGCGATGTCTGCAACATGATAGAGTTATTTCCAGGAAGAGAGGGTTTCCAGACAAAGATTGGGTCTGCCATGAGTGATCAGGTCAGAGAGGAACTCATTGGGTGTCTTCGAAGAAATGCAGACGTATTCGCATTCAGTACTACCGACTTAAAGGGGATTGACAGAAAGTTGGCAGAGCATTGCCTCAACGTGGACCCTAAGGTGAAGCCGGTAAAGCAGAGAACAAGGAACTTTGGGGCAGAGAAGGACACGGCAATAAGGGAACAGGTCTACGGATTGTTGGAAGCAGGGCACATCGTGGAAGTGCAATACCCGGAGTGGATTTCAAACGCAGTGATGGTACCCAAGAAAACAAACACTTGGAGGATGTGTGTGGATTTCAGAGATCTAAATGCTGCTTGCCCAAAGGACCATTATCCTCTGCCGAGGATCGATCAGCTGGTGGATACCACTTCAGGGTGTGCTTTATTGTCCATGATGGATGCATACCAGGGATATCATCAGGTCAGGATGAATAAGGGAGACATTGCCAAAACAGCATTTGCCGTTTGTTGTGGAGTATATGGATGGAGAAGTATGCCGTTTGGCTTAAAAAATGCGGGAGCTACATATCAGCGGACGATGGAGAAAATTTTCAAAGAGCAATTGGCAAAGAACATTTCAGTATACGTGGATGATATGCTTGTGCGGAGTGTCAGGGCAGAGGATCATGTTTCTGATCTGGAAGAAATCTTCACGGTGGTCAGAGATCATCGGCTTATGCTGAACCCAGCGAAATGCACCTTTGGGGTCACAACAGGGAAGTTTTTGGGATATAAGGTCACGCCCGCAGGAATTGAGGTTAATGCCGAAAAGGTCAAAGCTATTATGGACATGACACCGCCCAGACGAATCAAAGAAGTGCAGACTCTGAATGGGCGCATCACTGCTCTGAGCAGATTTATATCACGCTCGGCAGAGCGCAGCATGCCGTTTTTCAAAATATTGAGGAAGGGAACTAAGTTTCTGTGGACAGAGGAATGCAGAGCGGCGTTTGAGGATCTTAAAGTCTATTTAACCAAGTTGCCGACTCTGACCAAGCCGGTGTCGGGGGAAACATTGTATCTGTATATAGCGGTGGAAGAAGATGCGATCAGCTCTGTGCTTATCAGAGAAGAGGGAAGTCATCAGAAGCCTATCTATTTCGTTAGCAGAATCATACAAGGGCCTGAGCAAAATTACACAGAGATTGAGAAGGCTGCTCTGGCAGTCATGGTCACGGCCAGAAAGTTGAGGCCCTATTTCCTCTCACACCGAGTGATAGTACGCACATCTCTTCCCTTCAAACAAGTTTTGGGGCGCCCGGATTTGTCGGGAAGAATGGTTAAATGGGCTGTGGAATTAGGGGAGTATGACGTAGAGTATGAACCGAGAACAGCGATCAAAGCGCAAGCATTGGCAGATTTCATACAAGAAACAACTCGTCGTCCCGTACCAGAGTTTTGGGTGGCCTTTGTGGACGGATCCGTGACGAAAGAAGGATGTGGGATCGGGGTTTATATCACTTCACCGGGTTATGGGACATACCAGTTCGCCATCAAATTCACCTGTCGGTTGTCCAACAATGAAGCGGAATATGAGGCTGTGGTCAGAGGGGCTCACATCTTGTCTGAGCTCAAAGCCGAGTGTGTCACCATAAAGACAGATTCCCAGTTGGTTGCCCAACAGTTTTCAGGGACTTATAGTATCAAGGACCAGCGGATGAGGGCGTACCATTCCAAAATCAGTGAAATGAAAGAAAAGTTTATGGAATTCAGGATCGAGCAGATTGCCAGAGAGAAAAATACGAAAGCGGACTTATTGGCGCGCATGGCTAGTGCAGTGGAGCAAACTTGGAATGATGAAATTATTTTACTCTATGATACCAGAGAGATGGAGATTTCGCAGGTTTTCTCGGTAGAGATCAGGGACGATTGGCGGGCTCCGATCATACACTTTCTGAAGACAGGGGAACGGCTAAGCAGAGAATCAAATCAGAGGGCTCGCTATGAGAATTACTGCTTAATCAACGATCAACTCTTCAAACGATCTTTTACTCAGCCTTTACTAAAATGCTTATCTCCAGAAGAGGCTAATTTTGCTCTGAAAGAAATTCATGCAGGTTGCTGTGGTGGGCATACGGGATTTCGGGATCTTGTACGTAAAATTATCCGGGCCGGGTTCTATTGGCCTCACATCAATAAGGAAGCCAGAGAGTTCGTCCGCAAGTGCGAAGCTTGCCAGAGACACGCCGGGCGAATCAACGTACCAGGGGAGCCTATGGGTGTCATGTACGCGGCATGCCCGTTTGACAAATGGGGCATTGATATAGTCGGAAAGTTGCCCACAGCACCGGGGGGAAAATGCTTTCTTATCGTTGCAGTAGATTATTTTTCTAAATGGATTGAGGCTGAGGCTGTGGGCAAGATAGATGAAGTGACAATGGAACGTTTCATTTGGAGGAACATTTGTTGCAGATTCGGTGTACCGAGAATCATTGTGTCTGACAATGGGACTCAGTTTACAGGGCAGAGGATAGCAGATTTCTGTGATCGAATGGACATCACTCAGCGCTTCGTCTCAGTGGCTCATCCACAAGCAAATGGCCAAGTAGAGTTAGCCAACAGAACAATCTGTGAAGGGATTAAAAAGAGGCTGAACCAGAGTCGAGGGAAATGGGTGGAGGAGTTGGACACCGTTCTTTGGGCCTACCGAACTAGCCCAAAGACGGCCACAGGCGAGGCACCTTTCACGCTGGTCTATGGGTCCAATGCAGTGATCCCAGCGGAGGCCAGACTGGAATCATACTGCATCATCACTTATGATACAGAGCATAACGCCGACCTTCGAAGAACTGAGCTCGACTTGGCGGAAGCACAGCGGGAAGAAGCGCAAATCAGAGCAGCAAAATATAAAAGTGTCATCAAAGCAGGGTACGACAAAAGGGTCAGAGCAAGAAAGCTGGTCAAGGGCGATCTAGTATTGAAAAGAGCAGACGCATTAAAGGCAGTGAGCAAGTTTGAAGCAAATTGGGAAGGACCATTTATCGTTACAGAGGTCTTGGGCGGCGGAGCGTACACATTATCGAATTCAGACGGCAGAGCTCTCCCCAGGCCATGGAATATAAACATACTCAAAAAGTTCTATGTATAACTGCTACTTAGCAGGAGTAATCACTTGTAGGCCGGATACTCTTTTTCCCCACAGGGGTTTTAACGAGGTCCGGGGCCATGATATCAATAAAACAGATATGTGGTTCTAGGGAATTCCCTGGTGTTGCGTTTGTTTATTTCAATCATTGCTTTCTTACATTACATATGCTATTTAACATGTTCATGCAGAGCATTGCACATGTCACCAGAGGGGGGAGTAGGGTGGATACCCGTAATTCCCAATTTTCAAATTCAAAATACAAACTGCTTCTTAGCAGGATAAGGGAGAAACAAATACAAAAACTGCTTCTTAGCAGGTCAAAGGGAAAGCAAAACATCAAGAGCTGACGACTTCGCCTCTATATGTCAACACTTCAAGCTTTTTTCCTCCATCGGGGGATACTCACGCCAGATCTACCTCAGATCCACCCCGAATCTACCCCACACCTGCAGGATATCAAGAAAAACAACAAGTCAAAATGCCAAAAAGAAAGAATACAGAGGAAAAGACCAACCAACGTCCAGATCTCGGGAAACCGGTAATAATGCTCTCAAGTAGGGGAAGTCCACTCTTTACAACCACAAAGCTAGAGGCCTGCGCCGGAAGCACAGAGGGAAAAGCAAAACCTTCAAGGATGCGAATGTTCTGAGGGGAACTTCCCTTACTTGAGTGCCTTACAACCAAGCTAAGAACGGTTCAGGGGGGAAACTTTCTTCAGGAACCCTGGAGATAAAACTCTCAAGCGGGGGAGAGTCCTGTCTTTTCAGTATACAACCTCTTAACAGGACTCGCTCCCCCGATTGAGAGCTTTACAACCAAGATGGGGAAAGATACAGGAAAGGAGAGGCAAGGGAAGGAAGATCTAGGGTCTGAGAGGAAGTCGGAAGAAGGCAACGAGGGAGCTTCCTGTAAGAATCTTGGAGATAAAACCCTCAGGCGGGCGGGAGTCCTGTTTTTTCAGTCACCAACGGGCGCCGGCGTACTTTCGCAAAAGGACTCACTCCCCCGACTGAGGGCGTTACAACCAAGATAAGAAGGCATTTTAAGCCAAAAAGACGGGAGATCTAGGGTTTGAGAGGAGAGCAGTTGGGGGCGGCGGAAAGAAAATAAGGGATTCTGAGCTAGGTCATGAAGGATGGAGGGGTATATATAGAGACGGTATTGGGCCTAAGAAAGGGGCCAAGGAGTAATGGGCTCACGCGAGTCTATGGGCCGGTGGTGGAACAAGAAGTAATTGGGCCAACATGTTCATAACAGAGTATTGCACATGTCACTAGAGGGGGGAGTAGGGTGTATACCCGTAGGTCCCAATTTTTAAATTCTAAAATTTCTTCTCAAGGAAAGCAGAGGAATCACGCTCCCGCAGCGCAGAGGAATCACGCTCCCGCAGAGCAGAGGAATCACGCTCCAGCAACGCAGAGGAATCACGCTCCTGCAGCACAGAGGGAAGGTTACTACTTAATCGTAAGCCGCAAAAGTTGGTCGTGCCATCCGGGCCTTCCATGCTCCGCGCAGAGATTGCACATAATCGTAAGCCACGAAAGTTGGTTGTACCCCCCCTGGGTCCTCCATGCTCCGTGCAGAGGTTGCATTTAACCGTAAGCCACGGAAGTTGGTCGCACCCCCCGGGTTTTCCATGCTCCGTGCAGGGGGTTACTATTTAATCGTAAGCCGCGAAAGTTGGTCGTGCCATCAGGGCCTTCCATGCTCCGCGCAGAGGGTTACTATTTAATCGTAAGCCGCGAAAGTTGGTCGTGCCATCAGGGCCTTCCATGCTCCGCGCAGAGGGTTACTATTTAATCGTAAGCCGCGAAAGTTGGTCGTGCCATCCGGGCCTTCCATGCTCCGCGCAGAGGGTTACTATTTAATCGTAAGCCGCGAAAGTTGATCGTGCCATCAGGGCCTTCCATGCTCCGCGCAGAGGGTTACTATTTAATCGTAAGCCGCGAAAGTTGGTCATGCCATCCGGGCCTTCCATGCTCCGCGCAGAGGGTTACTATTTAATCGTAAGCCGCAAAAGTTGGTCGTGCCATCCGGGCCTTCCATGCTCCGCGCAGAGGGTTACTATTTAATCGTAAGCCGCGAAAGTTGGTCGTGCCATCCGGGCCTTCCATGCTCCGCGGAGAGGGTTACTATTTAATCGTAAGCCGCGAAAGTTGGTCGTGCCATCCGGGCCTTCCATGCTCCGTGCAGGGGGTTACTATTTAATCGTAAGCCGCGAAAGTTGGTCGTGCCATCAGGGCCTTCCATGCTCCGCGCAGAGGGTTACTATTTAATCGTAAGCCGCGAAAGTTGGTCGTGCCATCAGGGCCTTCCATGCTCCGCGCAGAGGGTTACTATTTAATCGTAAGCCGCGTAAGTTGGTTGCACCCCCCGGGTCCTCCATGCTCCGCGCAGAGGGTTACTATTTAATCGTAAGCCGCGAAAGTTGGTCGTGCCATCAGGGTCTTCCATGCTCCGCGCAGAGGGTTACTATTTAATCGTAAGCCGCGAAAGTTGGTTGCACCCCCCGGGTCCTCCATGCTCCGCGCAGAGGGTTACTATTTAATCGTAAGCCGCAAAACTTGGTTGTACCCCCCGGGTCCTCCATGCTCCGCGCAGAGTGCTCAAGCTGGGACGGGAAGTAGCTCGGATAGGAAGCAGCTTAGGTGGGAAGCAGCAAAGGAGCACTTGGATGAAAAGCAATTACGAAATCTCTGGCAGAGAAGTTAACCAAATCCTCGTAAGAGGAGGCGGCAAAATCTCTGGCAGAGAAGCCAACCAAATCCTCGCCAGAGGAGTCATCAAAATCCTCGTCAGAGGAGTCATCAAAATCCTCGCTAGAGGAATCATCAAAATCCTCGCCAGAGGAGTCATCAAAATCCTCGCCAGAGGAGTCATCAAAATCCTCGCCAGATGAGTCATCAGAATCCTCACCAGAGGAGTCATCAGAGCCCTCGACAGAGGAGTCATCAGAACCCTCGCTAAGAAGGGTCATCAAAATCAAATCAAATCAGCAGAGGAGATGCAAGAATATAAACTCAGCATGAACAAGCAACAAAAAACAACACAAAGAACAAAGGGAAAAAAGCGACATAAACGGAAAAGAAGTTTCATAAAAACGCGCCAAGGAGGCACAGATGTACACCAAAAATCGGAGGTAAGTATTCAGTCTATACAAAATAAAGAGTTACAGAAATTGTTATCAAATTAGGCAGGAGGGATGGAGGCATCTTCAGGGGAAGTAGAGGAAGTAGGAGCAGAGGCAGAGGATACTGGAGGAGGAACACCACTGGCAGGGATCTGGCTAGCAGAGGTTCCCCCTGTAAACACTGGCAGCATGCCAGCTTCCTTTACCTCGGGAAGACGGACTCCCAAGTCCAGCAATTTCACAGCTTCTTGTACAAACGTTTTCTCATCTCGATACAGGGAGAAAAGCTGATCCATGGCAGAGGAGGAGGAAGCGGAATCTTCAGAAACGGAGGCCGCCAAATCAGAGGGCAGAGGGGGCACCACACCATACTGGGAAAAACTTCGGGTACTTTTGTTGGTGGGATCCCGCAGCCGGTTCACAAAGCCCGCCAGGGAGGCAGAGAAAGCAGGCGCATACAACGGAGCGGAGGGCACTGAAGCAGACCCAACCCCAAAGGCGAAATAGGGAATGGCCTTCTCCAGCACTGGATACCACCATTCTGGTTTCTTCGGAGAATCCGCAGGGATCCCCATCAGCTTATTTATTTCTTCATCATTGAGGTTATCCATCAGGGCATGCAAATCCAGGGTAGCGAGCTGCTCCGAGGTCGCCCCCGCCATCTCTAACGCCTTGGAGGCGGACTGCTGTATCACATAGGCAAAGAGGGGTCCGAAATCCTCCAGGTATTCTTGAGTCCGCTTGAAGGCCGCCAAGATGCCTTCCAGCATCAACCCCAGAAAGTGTTGACCCTGCGGAGACAAGAAATACTCCAGGCGTTGATCTCGCGCCCCCAGGACATAGGCACGATTCTGCGCTTCCACGAGCGTCTTCTTCCAATCACGCCGAGTCGCCTTGTAGGCTTCTTCATATCCCGCCTTGAACCTAGCTAGGTTCTCATGACCTTCCTTGGTTGTCCTTGTTAGTTCAGAAACCAGGGAAGACTTCTCCACCTCTGCTTGGGCCAGCTGAGCCTTCAACTCAGCAATCTCTGCTTCAGCCTTACTCAGACGTGCCACCACCCCAGCGACATCATCATCACGCTTGGCGATGTCCGCCTGCTCCCTCTCTCTCTCTTTTTCTGACATATCATAGTCATGAATGCACTTAACTGCTCCCCACATCCGAGCCTCCACTTGCAAGAAAACAAAAAGGATTCCGACAGAACAATAAAGAGGTTAGTAATTTCGTTTTTACTAGGATAAAAAGTATAAAAAGCAAGGTACCTGAAGAGCCAACTGGCACAACTGAGTAACTAAAACCCCCCGGGTTAGCTTCTCCACTTTCTCCTGGTCCTTGGAGTGGACACGAGCTATCAAGGCATCGATTAACGCCTGCCCCGACAGACTCGAAATCGGCCCAGGAACAACATCCTCTGGTTCTTCAGCAGAGGCCACAGCTTTGCCCTTGCCTTTTCCACCTGCAGAAGGGAGGGTCTTCAATCCACTGGCAGACTTCTTCGCTAGTTCCTTACCCTTTCCCCCGGCGGAAGGGAGGACCCTCGAACCACCAGTGGACTTCTTCGCTGGCTCCTTGGACTGACCGGCCTTCTTCAGGCCTTCCTGTTTCTCCTTCTCCCCCACGGAGATCAGGGAACCCCTCTTTCTTTTCTTCGAAAGTTCAGTCAGGGTGATACCGGGGACCGAGTCAGGGGAAGGAACTTCATCAGTAATATCCACAATCTGGATATCCCCTTCACAGGTGCCAGATGCACCATCAGTACTGGGACGCCTGCATCAACCTCCTCTACATCAAAGGGGCGGGAGACTTCCACATTCCCCTCTGGGACCTCTACCACCGGGGGAATGATGACCAGCTCGGCCCCAGCTGGTTGTTCTGAAGGAGCAGTTCGGGAAGCAGAATCCCCCGAGCCATGCTTTCCGCTGGGAACAGGAGAAGCAATAGCGGGCAGATTGTCCCCGCACTTCTTTCTCCAAGACATGTCTGCAAATCAAAATTCCACATCTTTAAAATCAGGGTAACAAAAGTTAATATATTTTCTAATTCATATTATTTACCTATTGATTTCTGGGGATATAGGGGAAACAGGCCATTGTATGCCAGAGCCGAATTATTCTCAGCAAGGTATTTACAGTCTAAGGGTTGAACTTTGTTCATAGCATTCAGACGGGCTATGACATCCAAGTCAAAGGCAGAGGGAGCTTCTGGGGAGGCTGGTCTATAACTAGTCCGGGGATTGTGCCACTCTAGTTCCCGGACATGATAATCGCGCCAGGTGCCGAACAGGGTGCGCACATAACAATAATAGCTCAAAAAGCCGCCATCAGAAGAATTTAGAGAGGAAAGGAAAGAAGTGGGAAATCTTCGAAGACACGCAAAGCTATACAAAGGATTGCCCTGCATGCGAAGAGATTGAGTTTGACAGAACAGTTTGGCGGTGTCCTTAACACCGTGGGCTCGGCAAAGGATATGGAAGGCGTATAGTCTTCGGATGGCAGATGGAGCGACTTGGAAAAAAGGGATACGAAAATGGTTGCAGACATCAACCAGAAAGGTAGGAGGAGGAAGCCTTAGGCCAGCGTCTATTTGGGCTTGCCAGATGGCTATTACCCTAGGGTGGCGAAGGCTCTCGGGAGGTGTTGAATCTTTAGAGAAGGCCTCGAATTTTAAACCTTCGGGGTGACGACATTTACGTGCCAATCTCTCAACCGCCGCGACGCCTAGGAGGGATTCAGGAATACGCTTTGGGGGTAGGGGAGTCTTCTTACCCCTTTTCTTAGGCTGAGAAGAACTGGGGACAGTTTGGGAGTCATAAGAAGCAGAGGGGGAAGGGAGGTTATCAAGATCCTGGAGTTGGGGAGAGGAAGATGAAGAAGTTCGGGTAGAAGGAGAGGGTGAACGCGAGGGTTGAGGAGCGGAAGTGGAAGCCATTATCAGAAATACAAATCCTAGGGTTTTTTAGCACGCTCAGTCAGAGCACCAAATAATTACACCACTACGCTACAACTAATCACAAGAATTGGGAGAGGAGGGTATGCAAATTACCTAGGTCAAATATAGTTTGATTGTAAATACCGGAGCGGAAGGGTCGCTGAAGGTACGCCGGAACAGGAGGGAGAATCGCCGGAATTTGCAGATAGAGGAATTTGAGAAAACCGGAGAAGAAAAATAGTGAAAAAACGGGAGTTCGAATCAACTAAGTAAAAGTATAGGCGGGCAACTACCAACATGCGGGATGAACGACACGTGGCATACGGAAATAAATCGACGGCTAAAAATCCCTAAGGAAAGACGAAAGGACGCAAAGGTTAAAAAGATAACCTCGGGGTACGGGAAAAGCACTGTAGCTTTGACAGGCATTTAATGCGGGTGACGTCACCCATGCGGGCGAGTCCTCTGACTAGTTGCACTAATCCAGAGTGAACTAGCCAGACCAGGGGGTGGGAGTAACAAAAACACTGGAGAATAATTTATAGGGTTTATCTTTGCTTTCTTATAGTATTAAGGTTTTCGTGTTTTCAGGATTTGCAGGGATCAGGGAGAACATCATAACACCAGCTTTAACAATACTGCAATGGTTGAACACGAAGAATACCCGGTTCAACCAGACCAGAGGGGGGAGTGGTTGATGAGGAGTAATATGTGTAGAATAGAGAAAGGATACAAATCAGAGGAATCATCTTCACTAGAAGAATCATACTGGTCAAAAGGATCATTCTTACCAGAGGGATTTCATCCATCAGAGACAACTCATCCACTAGAGGAATGGCTTTTGTCAGAGAAATCATCATCGGCAGAGAAGTCTTCCACACCAGAGAAGTCCTCTACACCAGAGAAGTCTCCCACACCAGAGAAGTCCTTCACGACAGAGAAGTCACCTCCATCAGAGGGATCGCCAGAAATGCGGAAGACTTCCCGCGTAAAGATGAAATTTCGGATATACCCTTCGACCACGCCAAATACATGCGCCTACACCAATTTTACCATTTTACCCTTCTCTGTACTCTATAAATAGGTCGCGCATTTGTACCTTGTAATCACGCTATCATTTGCTTTTGAATACAACAGTCATATTTTGCTCTCGTGCTCAATCCTCCGATCGTCACTTCACTCTTTTCGATCAAACTTTACTAGGTATAGTTTATGCTTTTCACCCCGTAGTTTAGGTGTTGGTTTCATGAAACACCATTTTGATTACATGATTGTTTTCTTTTTCTTTTTTATCGAACTTAATTTTCATGTAACTTGCCAATTTAGATTCTCAGTGTTCCACGTCAACACTCAGGCGCTAAAATATTTTTTTTGACACAAATAATCGAAAATTGATTGGATAAGAATTTTTATGCACTTATCCTAAATGTGGGACATTTTTGTTAAAACGCTAATACTTTCAGACAAAATCAAATATTTACCAATTAATTTATTATTCCACGTATAGCATACGATTTGTGTAGCAGAAGAATTGCATTGAATTAGTTGGAAAAAAGGGGTTAATTGTAGCTTATGGTTCGAAATTTAAAGTCATTTGTAAAGCGGCTCAAACTTAAAAAAAAAATGAAATTTGAATTTATTTGTAAAAATAGATCGTATTTTAAAAATATTGAAAAATGGTTTTAAATTTGGAGTCATTTGTAAAAATGACATGAACTTTAATAAAAAAAATACATAAAATATTCTGAACTTTGAAGTAACTTTAAAAAAAAGTACAAAAAATAACTTGGACTTTCACAAAAGTTGTAAAAATGACATGGGTTTACACTTTTGAACTCGAACTATAAAATCATGAAAGAGTCAAAATTGACGTGAAAATCAAGTGAAAATTCAAAATACTTAGAAGATTCGTAAAAAATATAAGAATTCTCATCTCCTATAAAATATAATCTTACACATATAATTCTTCTTAAGCAAAATATTCTTGATAGTTGATAGTAGCCACGAGCACCACAAATGATTTTTTAAACTTCAGGCTTATAAAATCATAATCTCGCATTGACAGAGAAGAAAAATTTAATAATTTAAAAATAGTTTGAGGTTTAAAGCGATATTACTTTTTTTTTATGAAAGTTCAAGTCTTCTTTTTGGATTTTTTTTAAATTTGAGCTATTTTGTACAAATAACTTTAAAAGTTCATGTTTATTTTTTAAAATTCTGATCATGTTTACAAATAACTCTAAAGTTTGGACAATTTTTACAAACGATTCCAAAGGTTTGGCTGTTTTTTTTCGTATTTTTTAAAGTTCATACAATTTTTACAAATAACTTCAAAATTTATACTATTTTTTATATTTTTTTTAAAGTAATTATTTTTATAAATAACTCTAACATTCGAGTCATATACTACACTTAACCAAAAAAAAGTGTAGTAAAGGTGATGGCTCTGGTCACAACATAGGGGTACATAGTGCACCAAAATCTGTACCAGTAAATAAGTAGAGAATTGTCACTTTCCCAAACAGATATGGCACGAGTAGAGCAGGCCCAAATTTAACCACATTTCCTGCTCCAATAACGTTCCAGTAACTCCTTCAAAGAAAACAAAACAAAAAACAAAAAAAGTTCCAGTAACTCAACTATTGTTTTTGCGGTTCCAATTTCACAAGTTTTTCGGTTTCGACATTTGATCGTGTCTCAAGGCTTTCTGGATGAAAAATGCCATGATTTTGAGAGTCATGGAAATTATTGTTCTTCAAGTTTTGTTTCAGTGTTTGGTTCTCGTGTTGTGCTAGTAAACGACAATTCCATAAGTCTCACCATTGTTCAAATCCCATAAGATTGACCGTCTCATATTTCACCATTATAAGTTAAGACATACTACTAAATAATAAATAATGAATCTCGTGTTACATTTTATGATTGATACTGATACACTTGAAAATCTGAAGAGCGCAGATGCAAAATGACCACTTACTTAATTTTAGTAGAGCAATACAACACTGAGAATTAAACCAATATTCTTTTTATGTGATTAGGGCCCAACGGCCTCCAACTTCACTCACTTGGTCTCACTCATTACCCATTACCCATTCACAAAAATCCAAATTATCAAAAAAGAAGAAGAAACAATAATACTCAGTAGTGACGATATCAACATATATGCTTCCAACCTGGCTCATAATTAGCCATCGAAGCCGGTCTGGCTCCACACCGCGTCTCGGACCCTGCTCATATCGCGCCCCTTCAGCGTCCGCCCCACTCCCTCAAACACCGAATTGCGGCTGCGTGCGTACTCACGCGCCAGATACTCGTGTGGGGGAACCAGCTCCGCGTCGTCCAAGCCGTCGTCCGAGTCATGCAACGACTCCACCGAGTCCACTCGGTAAATCTTTGACCAGTCGGGCACGTTCACGGGTGCCGACGTGGCCATATTGCGCCCACGTGGCGATCCCGCCACGCCCTCCTGCGGCCGGAACTGGTGGATGATCCTCTGCGACGCGGTGCTGCTGGGCTCATCGAAGGCTAGTGATAAGCCGCCGACTTGGTTGTGGTCGGACCGCTGCGAGGGCCGGCGGCCCCTGTAACCGCCGAAGCTTCTACTGCTGTCGGCGGACGCGCGTGAGCCCCAGTCTCCGTTTGCGTAGCGATCATCGCCGTTGACGGCGTCATCGGCGACCGACCAGATGTCTTCTTCTCTCAGCTCGGATGCAGAGCTCGCCGCCGCCTGCCCACCGAAACTTCCTAAAAAGCGTTCGCTGCGGCTGCTGCTCAGTTTCCGACCCTTGGCCATTAATTGCCTACAAAGAAAACAAAAAGTTTGGATATTCCCGGCCAGCTGTTCGCCGGAATCCTAATAAATCTGTGTCTGTAAGAGTAAATTGTGTAGTAATGGAGCACTGGCTGCCGGCACCTTGGTTAACCGGCGGCCGGAAAGAGGAAAAGAAAAAAAGAAGAATAAAAAAGAAAAAAAATAAAGAAAAATTGATAATTAAATGTAAAAATGTGGATACGTAAGTAAAATAATAATTGAGCATGTACACAGAACTCAACTGCGATGGCTGCGGTCGTATATATAACGATTTCATTGCGTAACGGGGGCTTGGGGCCCAGCCGTTTATTTCATTTGAATCTGGGTTTCATTTTGTCTGAATTTCGCGAATGCCACCAATACGGACAAGGGAAGCATGTTGATTGTTGAGAATGGGAAGATGGCTACGAAACTGTAAAATCGAAGAACAATTTCCATGACCTACTTCGAAGCGCGTGTTCCGTACGTGCGTGTTACTAGAACAAAGCTTGTCTTGTCATGTACATGGATTTCTTGAATATAGGCACAAATGTATCTTTTCATAATTAATCATATCATTGTTTTCAGACACTTGTGACTAAACCCCTTTCTTTCTTTAAAGTCCAAGACCATTAATTACTTACTTTTATCTTTCTATCGTAGCATTCAAAATCAAATTGTTTCTTTCACCTAAATCAAATCAAATTGTTTCTTTCACCTAAATCAATCCACAGTGTTAATTAAAAGTCCAATTATTCCACAACTAGCACGTTTAACAAAAACATTTTAACAGCATGTGATGTGACTCAACAGCATTTTACTTGTAATAATTGGTACTCTCTGTATTTATTACTATATTCGTCGGTTCACGTATATTGTGTATTTTTCTTTTTTAAAAATCTTATTTATACTTTAAACTCAATTCACATTCAATATTTACAAAATACATACCATTTACTTTTACAATTTGATGGCCCCAATACTACCATTTAACACTAAAATCACATTTTTTAATTTTTTTTTTATTAAAACTCGTGCTCTTCACTCCACCACACACTCTTTGTATACGCAGAGAGTATAAGATTTCGAGGGAATACCTAGAAGTATTATTCTGGAAAGACGAAGCTTGGAGATTCCGACGGCGAGTGCGACACTGGAGGGGTGCTCTAGGGTAAGTTCCCAGAGGATTAAGTCAGAATGGGCTCTTGATAGACAAGAAAGTGATGATACACTAACAATGTGAGTGTTAGAAGGTGTTCGATTAAGTTTATTTTAGAGAACTTAGAAGTGTCAATAATTTATAAGATATTTTAAAAGCTCATAAGACGATGTAAAATTGTCAAAGTATATGGATAATTAAGCTCCTAACAAGAGAAAATCATAGCTAGCTAGATAGAGAAAATAAAAAGATTTGGAGTTTTTAAATTATCAAAAGATTTGGATAAATTGAGCTGCTAAAGAGAGAAAGTTATAGTTTAAGATGTGTTAGGATAATTGAGTTGCTAATTAAAGAGAGAAAATCATAGCTTGAGATAGAAAATAAAAAATATTTGAAAGTTGAAGGGTAACTTATACTCCATCCGTCCCTAAAAATTGTGATCTTATTTCTATATTGGGACGTTCCTAAAAGTTGTGGTATTTCATTATTTTGAAATGACCTCACAAACTTTCCATTTCATTATTTATAAAAAGGTGTAGACCCAATTTTTACTCAAACACAACTACCATACATTTTATTAAAACCTCCATTGGACCACAATTTTTAGAGACGGATGGTGTATAAGCTATTAGAACTTATTTTTACAACTTATATTATAGTAGCTTATTTTATCAAATACTCCTTTTGTCCCACCTTTTAGTATCTATATTTCTATTTTTGGATTCCACATTTTTGTATTCGTTTCTATTTTTAGTAAAAGTAGGTGAGACTCTTATTTCACTTTAATTATTTTGATACTCACATAAAGGGTGGAATTCTTATTCTACACACAACCACTTTATTAAAACCTGTGTCACTCTCAATTAGGGCTGTAAATGAACAGAGCTACTCGCAAGCTATTCGAGATTCGGCTCGAAAATAGCTCGTTCGCAGCTTGATTCGATAATAAGCGAGCCGAGCTCGAGCCTGATTTTGAGCTCGAGATTTTTATCGAGCCGAGCTCGAGCCTGACAGTGCTCGGCTCGTTGAGCTCGCGAACATGTTAGGATTCGATTGTTCGCGAACATGTTTGCTAGCCTGTTCACGAACCTTCAATCGAGTTAATGCACGAACCTTAAACGAGTCGAACTCGAGCTCGAATAATATATTAATTAAAAAAAATTCTTATATTTATATCAAATTCGAGCTTGAACATCATATATACGAACATCTAACGAGCCGAGCTCGAATTTGACATTATCGAGCATCACCCGAGCCAAACTCAAACCGAGCTCGAGCTTGATAAGTGGGTGACAAGCCGAGCTCGATCATCAAGATAAAAGCTCGAATCGAGCTCGAGCCGAACTCGAACACCCGAATATTTAAACGAGCCGAGCTCGAGCCTACTAGTATTCGATTCGACTCGGCTCGGCTCGTTTACAACCCTACTCTCAATTAGATACTAAAAATTGAGACGGAGGAAATGCTTTTTAAGAATTTATAAATTCTTAAACAACTTACAACTTAAACCAATTACCCTCTTAAGTGTTTTATGAGTAAGATTCTCGGAGAAATGCATATGTAGAGCATTTATAACATAAGACTTTGAGGGTAGAATGATAATTAGATCTTGACAAGATAGGAGCAAGATAGATACTTTGATGGTGACATACATAACAACCTATGTCACTTAATGCACGAATCTGTCACTTAAATTGGAGTTCTCACAAATTAGCAAACAGTATAGAGAAAATCTTAGAACTTATATTGATAACAAAAAATAGTATTAAAACCCAAACAGAATGATTTCAACTAAAAATAAATAAATTCAAATAGATGTTAGTACATTAACGTATGCGAAAGTTTATTTTTTGTGATTAACGTATGCGAAGTTAATAGAGCTGGAAGAACAAATATTCTTGGCAAGAAACTAGAGAGCCCATGACCGAAGTCTCCTAATTACATTAGTTATTAGCATTTATGTTATGTCATAGGGTTGAAATGAATGGATGATTTCAAGGAAAAAATAGACAAATTAATTAGACAGCATTTGACTTCGGAAGTGCTTAATTTTTTACTTGGCCCCACAACCCACGTGGACAATGGTCCCACTCCTCTTACTCATATAAGTCCAGTATTGGACACATGGATGGTTTCTGGAAAATGTGGGTCCCGCATGGCACAAGTCACCTTCTATGCCACGTCTGTTTGGCTGGACGTTACAGAAAAGTTGAAGATGTGACTATAATAAATTTCTTTTATAAGAATATGAACCTATAATATTCAGTCACCATTTCTTTTAAGGAGAGAAATCGACTGTGGTCGTTTGTGGGTATATACTGCAAAAAAAAAGTTGTTCAAAGAATAGTGGTTCATAACATAGTATTTAAAAAAGGTTAGTGAGATTCTAATTTAATAGGTACATTTATTTTAGTTATATATTCATATTTATCTTTGATCAACCTCTCAAAAAATATATTTGTCTTTGATGAAGAGATGTGTTGCATATTTTTTTAAGAACAAGCCTTAAAATTCGACAACTCTTAGGCGAATATTAAATAGAATAATCACAAATGATATTAGATCGAGTTTGTAATTTTTTTATTATTCCACTAAGATATAATTAAAAACGGTAATTATATTGACCATGACCAAGTCAAGCTGCTCAAATTTGGTGGTTTTATTTTAATAATTATCTCCTTAAAATGGTTGTCCTAAGATATAAATTTAAACTTTAGGATAGTTTCATTTTAAACTTTGCCAAATGTACGTACGTAACCTATTGAATATTTGTTATACAATTGAAAAAAAAAAGTAAATTAGAAGCAATTGAGGTGAGAAAGGAAAAAGCATAATATTAATATGGAAGTAAAGTAAGTGTCCCCTATTTTTGAAGCGAGATATGTCGATGCCCAAATAATGTGGAAAAACAAAAGAAGCGAGTGGTTTTGTTCGTGTGTGGAGAGGTGCAGCAAGATTAAGGCAGAGTCTCTTTCGAGAGGCATATTGGACGGCTATGAATAGAGTAGGCGGGTCCAGAAAATTACTTGTCGTTTTGGAAAATTAACGGAAAACCTTATCATCATTTCAGCATCAGAGGGGGACACTCAACAATCAAACTCACCGGGGCCCCACCCACTCCAAAATTATCTTAATCTCTTCGATTACTGCATATGTTGTGTACGATTGTCGATTGTAGGTTAATCGTTAATGACGAGGTTACTGATATTGACGACCTTCCTTGTATCGTTGCCATTACACCTTTATTTGCCAATGCTAAGTGTGTGTAGTGTTGATTGTTGAGCCAATGAAATTTGTTGCCCTCGCCACATTAGACTTTCACGCAGTTGTCGAGTCTATAAAATTCAAACTTTTATTTTTTTGACGAGAATTTGACAATTTTAGAGAATTTTAACTGAGACAATAATTCAAAGGTTTGATACTTGTTTACCAAGTGTTGAAAATCAATTCTAAACACCTCTTATAGTTATAGATTGGAGTAGTAGTAATTACGTGATGCATTAATATGATTATGATTTATGAGCTAGGACCAGTCATTTGAGTTGTCATCTTCTTACGTTTCGCTTGGATTGATTGAACTAATTTGATCATCTGAC
The DNA here is from genome assembly GCF_028751815.1 of Salvia miltiorrhiza. Taxonomy (NCBI): domain Eukaryota; kingdom Viridiplantae; phylum Streptophyta; class Magnoliopsida; order Lamiales; family Lamiaceae; genus Salvia; species Salvia miltiorrhiza. Next base: position 8,945,062 of record NC_080391.1, read on the forward strand.
TCGTTATAAAAAAATCTTATATTTTTATAAATATATAAATAAATAAAATCTAATATATGTAATAATTATATTAAGGTTAAATATCATATTAAATCCCAAATTATACCTGCTTTATTAAATTTGTTTCGAACTGCAAGAAATATTTTTTTTAAATCTCAAACTATTAGGTTTGTATAAAAAATATCTCGCGTCTATTTTTCGGTTCCCAAAATAATGAAGTAACTTGCCGAATACCACCATATAATTTTTATTTAATTATTTTAAATAAGATGGCACAAAATGACGTCGTTTTTGTGAGCCCTACCACTTTTATCCAATTTACATCTTTTTCTTAATCTCCGTGCTGAAAAATAGTGAGCCATGTTTAATGGGACAGAGGGAGTCTAATACTCTATACGTCCCCAAATAACTTCCTAGGAGAGAAATGTGAAAAAATACTCTATAGGTTTTAAGTTAAAAAATGTGAAAAAAAGAAAAGAAAAGGTATTGAGATTGGTGAAACTGTGAAAATTACGGTAAATGGAGAATTAAAATTGTGGGCTAATGTCCAAAAATAGAAAGGAAAGTTTTTATGGAGATGGACCGAAAAAGAAAATTAAGAAGTTATTTGGGGGATGGAGGGAGTATGTGTTAATAGATAAAAATGCCGACATTTGTCAAGTGTGTATGAAAAATGCCCACTTTTATAAACACAAGCATAATATGTCCTAATTAAAGTGAACTCACTAAAATACTCTTAGATATTGATGCCTTTGTTTTTTTGTTTATTGTTTTATTTTATGTGAAAAACCTACATGTTTCTTATGCAAGTATAATTGTGTAAAAAATGTATATGAAAATTTTGAAAAAATGAATGATTTGACAACACTCAGCAAAGAGCCATTAAGTTGGCGGCCAGACGGATTTTTGCTCAGTGTTGTGAAACTATTTACTTTATGAGAATATGTTAGGAATGTGTAAGATATTATCTTCTAAATAGAATAATGATTGAGACATTACAAATAATTTAGTCAATTTAGATATAGAATGCATATAGTTACAAAAATGAGCATTTTTTATATAGAGTAAAAGTGGATATGGACAATTTTGATTTTCACCCATATAATATTAATAAATTAGCGTTAAATAAATGAATTTTTACGCATTGTTCATTGTTTAAAATATACTAAATTTGCCTTCTATGTTGCCCGCTAATAATTATATATATATATATATATATAGGGTGCGGTTATAGTGAGAACCACAATTATCGTGAGAACATAAGAACCAATAAAATTACTGCATCGGCTATACAAATTAATGCATCCGCTATTAAATTTAATGCATCCGAAAAAAATAATTTTTTTGCTCCCTTCAGGATTCGAACCCAGCACCTGCATCCATCCACCGTAGATCTTGATGATCGAATGGCTTAAAATAGTTCTCCGTTCTTATTTTATTAGTGGTTCTTATTTGAACATCTCCATATATATATATATATATATATATATATATATATATATATAGGGAAGGGCTAAAATAAGAGCATTTCTTAAGATATAAAATAAGAATTATTTTCAGCCCTTAGATCATCAAGATCTACGGTTGATTCATAATCCTGTTGGATGGATTTATGGTCCTGAGTTCGAATCCCAAAGGTAGCAAAAAATTATTTTTCACAATTCATACCTTTATACAACGAATTCATACGTGTTCTACATAAAATTCATACATTAAAAATTGTTCTTATTTCTTATTTTAAGATGTGCTCTCACGGTAGCCCACCCCTATATATATATATATATATATATACTCCCTCCGTCCCCAAAATAAGTTCATCTTTGAGGACGGCACGGGCTTTAAGGAAAAGTGGTAAAGTGTATTGATAGTGGAGAAAAATATGTTATAATTAGTATTGGGAGTGGTGAAAAGGTGAAAAAGTGTTATAATTAATATTGAGAGTTATGAAAAAGTGAAAAGTAAGAATAAATAAAGTATTATTAGTGGTGGGGTAGTTGTCCAAAAATGGAAAGAAAGAAAGATGAACTTATTTGGGGACGTCCCAAAAAGAAAAAAGAGGAACTTATTTCAGGGACGGAGGGAGTATATATATATATATATATATATATATAGGAATTGGTTCAATTGAGAAGCTCAAATGTGTTGAGAAGTTGAGAAGCAATGTAATAGATGAACATGTTAGTACATTTTGATGAACATGGTAATTAGACACTATATAAATAAATTCTTTGAATATATCAAATACAACTGACGAACATACGAATCTATTTAATTTGTTAAAAAATACGTCACCGCCAATGATCGAACCCCAGATCAAACTCGTGTTCATAAAAACTAATTAGCATGTTCATCTATTAAATTGCTTCTCAACTTCTCAACACATTTGAGCTTCTCAATATAACCTAACCCTATATATATATATATATATATATATATATATATATATATATATATAGAGAGAGAGAGAGAGAGAGAGAGAGAGAATGGTTCAACAGAGAATTGTAAATATATAGAGAATAGAGAATAAATCTTGTGCATTGATCTTGATGAATCAAACGGCTATCATTTCCTATCAAAATTGCCGCAATTTTAGTAATAAGGTTAAGTAAGTAATTTGCTTTTTCTATTACTAACAACTATTCCTACATTTAAGGTAAATTTCGTTTATTGTCTATAGATTCTATTTTTTTTTTCTTTTTCACGTGTAATTTAGTCATGTCATTAATATTATTAATTATTTCTGTATCTGTATTCGAAATAATTTTACGCCTGTTCAAAATATCTTATGTTAAATATTTTATGTTAGTAAAAAATATTCAAAAAGTTTATTTAAGTGTTCGTAATTTTTTTACACTTGTTCAAAATATTTTATGTCAAATATTTTATGTTAGTACAAGAAATTCAAATAGTTTATTTGGGTGTTCGTAATTGTTTAAGGCATGTTCAAAATGTTTTATATTAAAAAATCAAACAAAAAAATCTGAATTCAAAGAAGAAATGAAAACAAAAGCGATTCGCCGATTTACTTAAGAAACCCTACTTGTTCGTGCATAACTTTAAAGAAGAATTTATTATTAAATTGAGGTTTATTATAAAGTGAAAAAGAAAAAACATCCCTTGAAAGCACAAGATGCAGACTAAGGGCACAAAACTTAAAAAGCGAAGGAGAACAACTCAAAAAGGAAAGTCAGGATCATTATCCAAATCATCCGACCAACGCCTATGGACGACATTATTCATTGCAATCATACTAGGCCTATTGGTGACGTCAACCACAAACTCCATCGGTTTGTCACTCATTTCTTCCGCATTCCTGAGACGACTTTTAATACAACCTTCCGGAATTGCATGTATAGGCTCTCGTCCCTTTACCGAGCCCTTTGGACGACCACGTCCGCGCTTTTGCTCCGAGAGCAGCTGCATCCCCTGATTAACTTGCTCCTCTAACCTAATAATACGACTCGCCATGTCATCCGGAGAATAAATGGATTTATTATCAAAATCAACTTCCTTAATAGGCGAATTAACCCGCTGGCTCGCTGAATCTTCTGCCCCAACTATCGGTTGTTGCTCTACCACAGCTCCACTATTCATTCCAGAATCCAACTCCAAAGTTCCCTCTACATTCGAGCCCTCCTTATCACTAGCCTCCGTGTGAGGCGACCCATCATTTTTTTCCTCATGTAAAGGCTCTGCTTCATAATTGGAGTCCGCAATGATAGTCTCCTCCACTTCCTCTTCCTCATCCTCATCTAGCGCTTGATATCGGTTAGCATCCCCCGCCAGAGGGAGATCATTTTTCTTAAAAGGTGCCGCGTCTAGAAGATCAGGACCTGATAGAGGTTTAAGAATATCAACTTTGGGCTGCCATGCAGGAGTTGGACCCTCTCCCTTATCAAGATTCTTCAAAACCACAGCAGGAGGCTCATTGATCTTTTGCTTGCTCGTGGCCCTATCAGCTCTCCGGCATTTATCCGTTGAATGACCTGTAAGTTTACAACGCGAGCAAAAAAGGGGCATAGATTCAAAACCAAACTCAATGTAGAACGATCTATCGCCGTCATCAATGTACATCGAGTTGAGAATAGGCAAAGCCATGTCAAGTTCCACCAAAACCCGCGCAAAGTGTCCCACAGGACCAGTTGCGGAGGCATTATCAATTCGCAAAGGATGACCAAGCACACGACCTATACCAGCAATAATCACCGGAGTCCATAACTCCACAGGGAGATAATATATCCGAACCCATACCTGAGCCAGAGACGACACTTCCTTATACGGATCGAAATACCTAGTCCATTCACGGAAGCGTACGTGGCCGATTGACAGTTGGAGAAAAGAACTCCCCTTAGCTTTCTTTTTCGCTTCCATCGTCAAAAATTTAACAACGAAGAATCCCTTAGCCATGGGCACCAGTTGACAGTCGGCGCACTGCCATATGGTTCGAAGTTCATGAGAGAGGTCGGCGAACGTGCGTGGCTTGTCCCCTTTACGTTGGATAAGTCTACTGATTAGTGCAAATTGAAACTCTTCCAACTTTGTTTGATATTCCGATTTGGGCACTGAGAGGGTGACAACCTCTCCTTCTCGCTGTATTTGAAGGCCTCAGAGGCCATACGCTGCAACATCCGGCTTCTTAAGGGATTTGGGTTTGACTTTATCAGCTACTTTGGCAGCGAAAGAAACAGCCGGAGCAGAACCCGACACCTGCGCTACTGAAGTCGGCAGCGGCTGTATCAAACCAGGGATGGCCTGGTGAGGCTCACCGATCAAACTCTGCGCCGGTGAAAAACCCGACGAGCGCTGCCCAACAGCCACTGCGCCGGAAGAATAACCCGGCTTTACGAGAGGCTGAGATGGAACATTGGCAGGGGACTTAGATCGAGACCTGTCAAAATTAGAAGAGACCAGGGGAAGATTGAGGCCCCCCTTGTCACGATGGAATTCCGGCGAACTCGAATCCATCACCGGCAGGAGGCGCCGGTGGAGAGTCTGGAGTCGCGGCCGGCCGGAGAAGAGCCCTCGCGGTGGGAGAGTCTGGAGTCTGGATCGGTGAAGAGCCCTCGCCGGTGGAGAGTCTGGAGTCTGGATCGGAGAAGAGCCCTCGCGGTGAGAAGAGCCCTCTGGATGGGCAGGCCCGTCGTGCTATCAGCGCCGCCCACCGGATCGAGAATCCGAGCAGATGAGAGACCGTCCTGGAGTCGCGGCCGAGTCTGGATCGGCAACTGGACGCCTGGAGTCGCGGCGTGCCGTGCCTCCCCCACTCCGGAGCAGCAGCAACGGTGGTCAGGCAGCAGCAGCAGCAGCAACGTCTTGGAGCAACGTCAGGCAGCAGCAGCAACGATCTCAGGCAGCAGCAGCAGCAGCGATCTCCGGCAGCAGCAGCAACGTCTTGCAGCAACGTCAGGCAGCAGCAACGTACCTTCGCCGGTGTTGGAGGCGGCAGACGTTCAGATGCGCGGCAACCAGAGGCGGGTGGTTGGTGCCGCAGGTCGAATGCGCAGCTGAGGCAACCAGAGTCGAGGGCGTCGCGTGTTGGCTGGTGGCCGGGATCCGACTGCAGCGGGCGGTGGTGATGTGCACGCCGCTCAGCGGCGCGAAACCCAAGGCGTAAGGTGGTGTGCGGCCACCCACTTTTGACTCACGAGAGAGAGAGCCCCCTATTCTAACTTTAAAGAAGAATGGAAGCTATAAAGAAGGAGTGATTTTAGATTAAACGATTTTCATCCTATTAAATAGTGTTCCACGAAGAATCACAATTTATAAACGAACAGAACACAATTTATAAATGAACATAACACAATTTATAAATGAACAAATATATTCATATTTACTGGACACATGAATATCCCCAAATTTACATGAAAATTTCATTCAATTTGACGGAAACAAAAAAAAAATATAGCAGTGCAGATCAACAGCATTGTCCTGCAGCAGCATCAGCCATCCATCCGCCTTCAGCAATGTCTCGGGGATCGAATCAGATTTTGGACGTGATTTGTCAATGAGAAAATTAAAAAACGACATACTAGATCTGTTCGAAAATTTTCTTAAAATTGAAAAATAGATCGGAAACCCTACTTTCGTTGAACTTCCGTCGTCGAACAGGATCGTGATAGCCAAGATCCTGACCATGGTCGACGAGATGGGAAACAAGCGCGGAGGTGGGACACGCGCTCAGACCAGCAGCGGCGGCAGCCGTGTGCGTCGACGAGCCCTTCGCGTGAAGTCATCAGCGGCTGCGTGCGTCGACGAGCAGATGACGGTTACCGAAGCGATTGTCCGGCCTAAAGACAGCGAAGAGGGAGGCGGCAAGGTGGATGCAAAAGGAAGCGAGGGAGACGGCTGGATGATTGAGAGAGAAACATATCCCAAATTGATTGACCAAAAATGATGGTAATTGGGTATTGTGGAGACTAAGTGCGTTTGACTAATGGACATATTTACCCTTCTGTTCAATGTAATGCACATAAAATATTGATTAATTAGTAAATAAAATGGAGCATTCAATTTAATCATAACCGTTCAATCCCACTAAAAAGATGGTGATGATTTATTCTTTATTCTCTACATATAAGGGATTCTTTGTTGAACTCAACCCTATATATATATATATATATATATATATATATATATATATATATATATATTGTTGGTGAAAATTATAAAGTTTTGATTTAATACTAAAATCCTTAGCTAGATTGATAATATATGTTAGGGTTGTATCTTGTAAACTGCGGCTCACTTGTTAGGGAACGTGCGTTTTATGTTTACAGATCGCAGCATGAAGAATAAGTATGAAGGATCAACTGATCAGCATATTGAAGTTTGCATGCATTGTTGGCCAAAGAATTCACTAAATATGAAACGCAAACTGATAGAAATATCAATTTTCTCAAATTGATTGAAGGATTGAAGCTGATGCACGCGTGATCAGAAAGATTTGGATTCCAAAGAGAACTACTAATGTGCAAGGACCAAATCTTAAGTGGGTACCTAAGACATAATTTTGCAGGTTGCTCTGGTGGGTAAGCTGAAGGAAGAAATAAAAGAATCCGTGAGCTACAAAGAATGATAATTGGACAGTGAATGCTCAATCCATATGACATGATTCAAGGATCACTTCACTAACATCATAGCCATGAATGGCTTGAAGGTAACCTTTGGTGATAACCAGTTGGTTACACCAGGAGTATTGGAACTTTAATGGCTGGAAATGCTTAAATGAAAAATGTCAAATATGTTAAAGGCTTAAATCAAGTTATAATATGTAAAAACAAATGAGAAATAATATTTAAATTAAATAAATATATGTATCTATCAATTTATTGTGGCTGATATTACTATAGGTCGTAGTAATGATCAAGTTGAAGATGATTCAACAATAGACTCATATTTTAACAAGTTACCATAATAATCATAATTATTAAAATTTAAAGTAATAATTTATAATTTTAACAAGACCTATATATTTATAAAGGAATTCTCTAAAAAATTAATTATTTAATTAAAATTGATGATTTTTTAACAGACCTAAGTAGAGACCAAATAGATTTATTAGTTTATAGAGTTTATTAATTTATTTGAATATTATTTTAATTTTTTTTATTATAGTTATAGAATCAAATTAAATAGATCAAATTATTAATTAAAAATTTAAATATAATAAATATTATATTTATATTTTTACTTTTATTAAATAAGATAATACGAAGTATTAGTTATACGTACAACGCACGCTATCTGCTCTACTTATATTCAAATGTGTGAAATCATGTGAACCGGCTCACTTACTGAATTACTTACAATAGTTTTTTGGGGAAAAAAAAGAAGAAGAAAAATTACATACTTATATACCATATCATTGAAGGCTAATGCTATAGGCCTATAAGTTAGCCAATTAACGATATACCCCAGATTCTAGGTCTCAATGATTGAACTATTTATATGTTAGATCATTATCAGTATGTCTATTTATTTCTCTCCCGCTCTCAAAATACTATCAGGAAGGTCTCTATAATCCCTCTTAATGGTTATAGAAATTAAAAGTATCATTATTGTAGTACAATATTTCAAATGCAAATATTTTTAAGATGGAGTAATTTTCTTATTATACGTGAAATTTCACTTTTAATTCTTTCTGAATCATGAATGGATCTGTTCTGAAAAAATCATAGATGGATCTAATGGGCCCAATTTGGTCATGATAAAACATTAGTAAACAATACATACTATACTATTGAGATTTGTAATGACGACGAAGATTCCAATTTTGGTGGTTTAAATGCAGTATTACAGTCAAATCGATGTCGACCAATCGAATTTCCCCCCACTTATTCTTCTGTACCTGAAATCTCATTAATCAGTACAACAAATATTAATAGTATAATCCATAATTATTTGATAATGAGATTCTTTTCAAACCAGACATCATATAATATGAGTGTTAGTAATAAAATTAATGATACCAAGTACAGAATCACATTTAATTAATAATATTCAAACAAATAGCGCATAATAATAATTTAATTAAAGAAAATAAACCAGAATCTTGGCTTTTCACAGCTTAGAAAAAGGGATCCTCCACTTGTAGACCAGACTGCCCCGTTTTCATTTCCATTATACAGCTTGCATATCTATAAATACTTCAGTTTTTTGTTTCTTAGCATCATAGTTTCATGTTTTATTATTGCTTTAGCATGCATACATCTACAATATGGACGTCAATCCGTAAATGGAATCCAAATTTGAAATATATTTACAACCAAGGTGCGTTCTCTTTAGTTGTAAATTTATCATGGGAAAATGAAGGATAAACAGAATTTCACTCTTTAAATTTTTACTTTTTTTTCCCACATATCCTACTTGACCCTTACTCATTCATCATTTACACTACAAATAAGGGATAATATTATCCCTCCAAAAATGGTGTGATAATATTATCCCTCCTTTATAGTGTAAATGAGGAATTAGTGAGGGTCAAGTAGGAAATGTGGAAAAAGAAATGAAGGATTTAAAGAGTAAAATTTTGTTTATCCTTCCTTTTCTCATGATAAATTTACAATCAAAGAGAACGCACCCCAAGAGTAATTTCATGATATGTACTAGTAATTCTATTGAAAATTAATCTGAAATCAATTACTCACTAACAAAGAAACATGGAACGTGTGATTTGAGCCCAAGTGTGATAATAACTAGGATATTACTAATGAGACGGAGGGGAGGGAGTATCATAAAGTATGAGACTATGCTTGTGGAAAATTATTTTAGTTCACATATATGCAAAGGTGTCTCCAAAAAAATATAAAATATAGTTGACATATATAATTAAATGATTAGAAACATTCTTACAAATTCACAATTTGTTGCCATTTAATGTTATAGTTGAAACTTATAAGTATAATACACTAGTATATATTTATGAGGAGGTTCAAATGAGAAACATGTTTAAAAATAAAAAATATATATATAAAGGAAAAAGAAAGAAAAAGAGGCAAGTTCAGAATGACAGTAACAGAAACCAATTGGTATGTGAAATAAATTAATTAATACACAAAGAAAGCATGGAGCATGTGATAGATTTGAGCCTAAGTTTGATAATTTCATTCGCTTGCATCTTTAATTGGTACTTTTTTTTTTTAAGGTCCCAAATTAATTGATAATATGCTACGGACTATATATTTCCGATACATTTATCAACTCACTCCAAAAGAAGATTATTAACCCAAAAATTCGGAAAACAAATAACTGTGATCTGATTAATTTCATAAATGCGAAAAATAGCATTAAAATCATTATATCTCTATCAAATGAACATGCAGATTTACAAAAAAGAAAAAGAAAAAACATCATAACAAATTTATCCGGCCAGTCTTTTAATTAGCATTTGCATAGGTTTCAAAAAACACAGACATATATTTGGCAATTTAGAATCTGCCAGCTGAATCATGAGTTATAAAGTACGAGAATATGCTCGTGACATGAGTGTGGAAAATTATTTTAGTTGACATATACACATGAGCGTGGAAATTTACATGGTAGAATACTATAAAATATAGTTGAAATATATAAATAATTAGAAACATTCTCACAAATTCACTATTTGTTGCAATTTAATGTTATAGTTTAAACTTATAAGTATAATATAATACTACCTCCGTCCTCCATCCACAAAAATAAGATCTAATATTTCATTTTCGGCTGTCCACAAAAATATATCCTAATCTATATTTAGTAACGATTTGATTAATTAATTTGTGAGCTATTTTCTCCACCCTCTAAATAAACAACACGAGTTTTTTTAAAACTTGTGTCACCCTCCTTTTAAGTCTTATTTTCGTGGATGAAGGGAGTTTATGAGGAGGTTTAAATGGAAAACATTTTTAATATATATATATAAAAGGGGAAAAAGAAAAGAAAAAGAGGCAAGTTCAGAATGACAGTTAACAGAAACCAATTGGTATGTCTTCCCCACATGAAAAGAGAGTAGTGGTGCTTTCAACACAAGGTGGGGTTTTTCTACATTTTCATTAATGGTAGGTACTATACTACTGTCTCCCTCTTCTACCTTAATCATTAAATGCTTCATATTCTTTACTTTCTCATCTCACTTTCTGGGTTAAATCATAATCACTAAAACCTCTCGTCATTTCACTCACAATCAAGAATTCATATATTATTCGTGCTAATCAAAATCTCTAAAAAAATCCTCTTTTTTTTGTCACACACGCTAACTTTTCTAGATATGTAGAATATCTAATCAACTGATTGAAGGGAAAACAGTAGCTTATCAATTCAATTAATTGAATTACATTTCGTCGTTAATAAAAAATTAGAAACATATGGTGCATGTATGCACCGTCGTGGCTTCCAACTCAACTATATTGATAGTTGAATTCTCATATATAGCTAATGATGTTGCCTTTTTTTTTTTTTTTTTTTTTTTCTTGTTGATCTAACGATTCGTAGCTATCCTCTATAAATGACATAATTACATATAGTCGCTTCTATATAATTATATAATCGTATAATATATTATATCTTTAATTATTGATTTGTCTTATTGATCAAGTTATTTTGTTTCCTTTTAGATGTTTAGGGTTTTATTATAAATATGAGTTTTATTTATGTTTTATGAAAGTCTAATTGAGAGTTAAAATGTAGAGGGTGAGATTGTTCCCTTCTCGCGGTGTTCTTCCGGTATTCCCTTCTACCTGCATCAGTCTCACTTTGAAAGTCTCCTATAATTTTTGGGATGTCATAAGATATACTACTTCACTTTCTAAATTTTAATTATATTAATTTTTTTACTGTAATAATCTTTTTAAATATTTTTCTAATATTTATATTTTTTTAAATATGTGTAAAAAAGTAACATGAACTATCAAATTAAAGTTGGACGACTTTATTGGGCCATCAACCCATTCACAACGGGGCACGGGCTGGGCTTTGATTTCAACAGCCGTGGATTGGGGCTAATTCAGCTTTTTACTATAGCATAGTAACACCCTGAATCTCAGCAAATGTACAAAATAAACCATACATATATAAAAAGAAAAGGAGAGAAAAATCTGAACAGATATGTGGGTGGCTGAGTCCAAGGAAATTGGATCACAAGAAAACAACTGATGTTTAATCAAACATCATACATCGGATACTCGTTTCCCCAGAGCGACAGAACTATTGAACAATTCTCTCTCTCACACTGTCACACACACAAGCATATCAACATTCTATAGTGTTTAGCTTTGTTTCTGGAGAACTTGAGATAAAAGGGGACCCATTAATCATGCGAAAAGGATAAAAGGAGAAAGAAAAACAAACAAAAAAGATGAGTCAGCATTCAGGCATCCCTATCTGCAAATCACAACCACGCCTGTCATGATTTAATTTCTACTGCTTCCATCATCCTCCATATTTCTATTAAAACCTCGTAATGCCGTATGATATAGCCTAAATTAAAATGGGCAATTAAGGCAAAACTGATCCAACTCTAATAAGTAAAAGGAACAATGTATGGTGGCATCTAAGTTCTATGCCTTGTGTCTGTCCAACTTGGCTTCAAGGCGCCTCGGCATTCGCCACGGCCACTCAATGTGGCCCTTCATAGCTCGAAGAACATGCGGATTCTTCCTACTAGCTATTGATCTATCTGAATTACCATCGATCACGCTTGACGAGCCTTTAGGCTGCACCAATGAAACAGAGCAAATTTCACTAGCCTCATTTCTTGTTGATGCTGCATTGAGATTTGACATCTTATTCACCAACACCTCGCCACTCATGTCAAGTGATGAGCGATTTGGACGCCCTTTTACTCTGGTCGTGTTTGAGGCAAAATCACACGCTTGATCATGACCACCACTCCTCCTTTCAGCTTCACTTGTTTGTGCATCCTTGCTAGCTGCAAACGTGTTGTGTGATTCAGGATTCGAGTGCTTAAAACCCTTAACACCTTGGTTGATGACAAGGTTAAATGTCTGCCTTAAAATTTCTGCCTTTCTCGACACATTTAGGCCTGCATTTGAACTTGAACCCGAACTTGTCAAAAATGCTTTAAGATCAGCTATGAGGCCATTTACCTCGGCATACTTATCCTCCAAGATGAGGTTTGCATCGGCTAACTTCATCTGCGCCTGCTCCTCCCGCCAAACCTCAGCCGTCTGCAGCATTTTCCTTTCTTCTTCTACTTCCAACTGAATCCTTTCTTGCTCATCTCTCAATGCCCGAATTTCTGCTTTTCTTGCTTCGATTTCTCTAGCTAGATCGTAGCACGCGCCCTCTAACTCGTCTCGGGCTTTCTTCTCCTTCCGGAGACTCCAGATGAGCTTCATAGCTGACAACTTAGCATCAGCAATGTCGCGGAGCAGGGTTGAGTTCATCTTATCGATGTTTTTACAGATTCTCCTCTCGCTTCTAACACCCTTGGCCAAGTTGTTGATGGCAGAACACATCATCAAGTGGTGTTCTCTTCTCACTCTCATAGTTGATGCCCTTTCTTCATCGATCTTCCTCATGCGGTTCCTTTGGGCCTGTTTAGCAAGTGCTGAGCTGTGAAACTCATGAGCACAATGACGTGCTTTTGAGTCGCAGAAATCCCATTTCGTAGCTCCTTCCAAATTGGGAATCGGCAATGATGAACAAAACTGAGATCGCATAACAAAACTCACGGAATCACAAACATGACGAATACAAGATGAAGCAAATGTAACCACAACCATCAAATTTGAGCAATTCAATATGCAAGCAGAAACAGAGAATTCCTAACTCATACTTAACGTTTGATTATTATATCCTATTATCACCTCACGTGCAAAAGGAAATTAAAATAAATCAGAATTGGATCAAAATGAACTTTAATGATAAAACAATATACACCGACTTTTCTCTACTATTTACTCCCATCCCAAGTTCCATTAATCGTTAATATGAACTGGCTCCAAATTTACAGCATGCTCAAATTTCCAATCTTTAACATCGTTTGAAAGTGAATTGAATGAAAAATATACTAAAAACAGAGTAATCAAAATGTGGGGCAAGAAACAAGACCTGAAAACCGAAGCGATCAAATGAGAGGCGACATTGGTAGGCAGCAGGCAAGTGCCACAGCGAGGCGGCGAGCTTTCTGGCGGAAACGGAGTCCCGACGGCGACGAGGCTGGTTCCAGCCGAGAAAAGGAGTGGCATCGGGAAGCATCACGCTGATTCAGCGGTGTGGAGGAAAGTTGTTGGATTCCATGTGTGTATGTGCGTGGATGGAAGGGTGAAATAGTCCGAGGGAATTTGTCAGATAATAATAAGCAGAGTATGTATGTGTAATGTGTGTTGGCTTCTGCCTTGTCTGTATCTTACTATGTGCACTAAATTTCATGCGCCATCTAAGGCCCCCCTAAATTCATTTGCTTTCATCATTAAATAAAATACAACCTCTATTTTTACCTCAACATAAAAATAAAATACAACCTCTATTTATGCGTATATTAAATTCAGATTATACATGTACCTCTGTCATCTTGAATATGCCCTTATCCATTAGTAGGTACCTGTTCCTAAGATTTTTCTCAAACTATCTAAATGTAAAGAATAATGAGCCATATATCTCCCAGTTTATAGTTTTAAATATTTATAGAATAACTTATACTAATTACTATAAAAAAAATTATTAATATTTTATAAAATTTGATTTGCCTGTTATGTTTTGTATTCATATAGTGATATTGGGGATTGAAACTCCGTATTTAGCCCTCTATTTTTTTAAAAAAAATATTTGATCATCCATCTTAAAAATACAAAATTTGATAATTTCTTTAGGATTTCTTGAGCACGGCTATTAGGTGATAGTGAAATTGAAATACATTAAAAATTTTCCATAATCCTATTTGAATTTATCGACTACTTGGGCAGATGTCTAATTCAGAATTTCTTGAGGACGTCTATAGGCTATAGTGAAGTCGAAATACATTAATATTTTCTTGTTTTGTATAACATGCATGACTCTATTTATTGATCTATCAGTCGTCGTGTTTGATTTACATTTTGTTTGAGCAATTGAGAATTGGTGAAATCGATTTTATTACAGTTCTAATTTTGGTGTGAATTAGAAATAGGCAATGATGAAAAAAAAGCGGCAGATAAGGACTAGTCATAAAGTTATTTTTAATTCATTTTTCTAGATTGAGAGGTAGACGAAGGGCAAATTCAGAATTGAGTAAAACCTAAACATAAAATTATGGTGTTGAGTCATAATTGTGCAGAAAGTTTTTTCTGTTGGGCCCAATTATTAAAGGTAGATGAAGAGGTGTATAAATTGAGATTCTAAAAAAAGTCAAACATGAAATTCTAGTACTTATATAAGGTTATCATTAAAATTTATCAATTAATTTAATATAATGTTCAAATCAATTAATTTAATATAAAGTTGATAATATAGTTACTTAATTTAAATTACCAAACAAGAAATTCGTAGTATCTATGCTTAATTTTGATGTACTAATCACACTTTATCCTTATATATCCAATCCCTTTGTTGAGACCTAATTAGTTGTTGACCTTTCTTATATAAACGGAGAAGCTTATGGTACAATTCCTTGCCACACACCTTAGAAAAATAAAAACCCAAAAATAAGAGAAGATAAGATATATTTGAAAAATTGAGCAGAAATTTGAGTTGTAGGTGTTGCCTAGAAGATGCCGAATGATGAGATTACTGCATGACTAATTTCACCAGAAAAATCATCCTTGGCGGCCCATTTCAATTTTCTAGAATTGAAGCGCCTCATGATTTGGTTTACTTGTCATTTGAAATGTTATTCCATTTTCTTGCTTTTAATTTCCATCATTTCTGTCGCTTTTGTCTCATATATCGTCTTCAACGACACTCAGCACCTACACATAATATTTTAGTCAGTTCGTGAAGTTTCATTAAATTAATTAGTGTGTCATTATAACGATGATGATATGTTTTCAAATATATTCTATTAATTTACGACATTGTCAATATCTAACAAATAAAACAAAAAATAATGTCAATCATATTTCTGCAATGATTTTATATACACTTTTTAAAAGATAAAATTAAATTACACTCATCTTTTATAAAGTGGAGTATATGAAATCTACCTATTATGACTATTTTGACCTTTAGTACCAATTTAATTTAGATTATATTTTAATTTATAATTTCTAATTTATTAAAAAAAATCAAAGAAATGAATCCCCACCATCGCCACTCGACAATCAACATGCCCCCATCGTCGACTGACAACCATCACAGTGCCACAGTTAGCCAACGACCACCACCACCGATCATTGTGTTTTGCAAATCCACCACATTACCACTGATTGTCATAATGTGTGGCGATGTGACAAGATGGAGAGGCAACACAATGTGTGGCAAGACGCAACTGCGACAAGGCACGGCGCGACGCAGCTCGGCGATGAGGCGGTGAGACGAGGCGTGGTTGGAAGGTGGAGGCAGCTTGGAGAAGGGGCGGCGACGGTCTTGAGAGAGAGAGAGATTTTAGGAGGGATGAGTATATTAGATTTTTTTTTTGATTATTTTATTTATTTATTTTAATTTTATTTTCATTAAAGGTATAATCATCCATTTATATAAAAATTGGGTATATTAGTATATATTAATTTTGATGAATATATTTTAATTTTTGTCTTTGAAGTGGGTGAAAGTTACCATTAACCTTTTTACATACTCGCTTCGTTCCGTAGGAGACTTGGGGGATGACAAGAATTTTAAGAAATGTTTGATAGCTCACTTTTTTTTCGTTTGTTACATTAATAATAGCTCAATCAAAAAAAAACAAAACACTTTTTCAAAAAAAGTCGTGGGCTCCACTACTATCTATCATTTTTTATCATTTAATCGCTCAAAAGTAGTAAGCCATACTTAGTGAGACGAAGGAAGTATGTTGAGTGGAGAAAAAAACCCACTATTTTTTAGAAAAAAGTTATAATATGTGATAGATAATGTTTGAGGTCATGTTTCAAAATGAAAGTGATATACTCTTATGAGACAGACGAAAATTAAAAAGTGATATTTTCTTATGGGACAAAAAGAGTACTCCCTCCGTCCCAATATTGTTGGCCACATTTGGTTTCGGCACGGGAATTAAGGAGTTGTAGATTAGTATTTTAAGTGTGTGGGTAATATAGTATAAAAGTAATAAAGTATGAGAGAGAAGGTAATAAAATGATAAAGTAGGAGAGAGAATGTAATAAAGTGATAAAGTAGGAGAGATAATGTGATAAAGTAAGAGATTGAATGTGATAAATATTTCCATTTTAGGAAAGTGACCAACAATAGTGGGACAAACTAAAAAGTAAATGTGGCCAACAATATTGGGACGGAGGGAGTATTATATTTCATTCATCCACGAAAAAGAGTCCTAATTACCCTATTTTTTTGTCCAATAAAAGAAGTCCACATTTCACTTTTTGAACCATCACATCATATATTCTCTCTTATATTTAACTAAAAATTGTACTTTTATTCTATTTTTTTTAACTAATAATAATATACATTTATTATATATTTTAGTACTAACACTACCTCTACAAATCAAATCTTTACTCTATTTACAATAATTTTATTAAAACTGATGTCCACCTTCAAAAGGGAGTATTTTCCGTGAGTAGATTACAGATGGAATACTTCTTTAGGAATAGCCTAGTTAATGGAACTGGTGATCATGTAAAGACCATAAATTCAATGTTATTACTACTTAATAACATCTCTAAATTGAGCTCATCACATAATCCTAGCACGATTTACCTATCTCAGGTTAGTAATTTAAATTGATGACTGGTGCATGGTTGGTGTCCAAAACTTTTATAGAAACTGAATTCTTACTTTGGTTTCAGGTATTAAGGGAATGAAAAAGAGTGGAACTTTAACAGTAATCTATAAATTATGCGTTAAATTTGTAGATGTTGAATTGAAACAATATAAATAAAATGAGAATTTTGCCACTTGACCTGAAATATATGGTCTACGGATCTACTTACTACTAGTTTGTCATATTGGCGTGGAATTAATGAATTTATGCCATGTACCAAAGCGTTCAGACTTGTTCCTCCCACTTTCTTGTACAAATCTAATAAAATTAAAAATGCCACTAATTTGACAACAAAAAATAATACCCAGTTGAGTTCCTTATAAATAGGCCACAACTCACAGAAGTCCTCCTATAGAGATGGGCAACTGTTGCAGACGTGAATCGGCGTCAGAATGGGCATCTCTGGATGAGATGGAGTCGCAGCCTCCGTCTCCGTCTCCGCCTCCGCCTCCGCCTCCGCGTCCGGTGGTGAAGATCAAGATCACGAAGACAGAGTTGGAGGAACTGGTCGCTTCTGCTCGGCGCCAGGACCTTCCGGTCGACCGACTCTTGTCGCGCTTCATTCAACCTCGCAGTCGCCGCTCCTGGGCCCCTTCTTTACATACCATTTCCGAGTAATTCTTTCCTTCTTTCTTTTCATTGATTATAGTGTATTCCTTCATGGGGATTTAGACATTGTAGGCTTTGTAGCTCAATCCAATGAGAATTCTTCTTCTTTATGAAGCTGTATTGTATACTCGATCCATATATTTGGCTTCATTCTTGATCTACCAGATTTAGTTGACTATATATACAGCGTCGCTTTTTCTTCTATTTTTTTTTTTGTATGCTATATACTCCCTCCGTCCCTAAAATAACTTCCTCTTTTTCCATTTTGGGACGTTCCCCAAATAACTTCCTCTTTCTTTCTTTCCATTTTTGGAAACCTACCCCACCACTAATAATACTTTATTTATTCTTACTTTTCACTTTTCACCACTCCCAATACTAATTATAACACTTTTCACAACTTTCAATAATAATTATATCACTTTTTCTCAACTATCAATACACTTTACAACTTTTTATTAAAACCCGTGCCGTCCCCAAAGAGGAAGCCATTTCAGGGACGGAGGGAGTATATACTAGACCTTGTATCAGTGGTGGAGCCAAGAATTTAGTTGAGGGTTGTACGGGATTGGGGGGCATTAGCCCTCAATTTTTTTTTAGTATTTTTGAATTTTTTTTTTATTAAAAGACAAGCATAATAGTAACAATAACAGATAACATTTTCATAAATTATATAATTTTAAATAACAAAATTAACATTAAATTAAATATATATAAGAGGATATATATCAATTTTACAAGACAAAATTCTTTTATAATATATATATATATATAATATATATATATATATACACACACACGTTAAAAAAAACCCTTAAAATTTGGGAGATGGCTCCAGCCCCAAATCCCCATGCGGCTCCGCCACTACCTTGTACACCGGCTTGCATGCATGAAGCCTCATTCTATGTTCAATACATATACTCATTCCGTCCACTAATTCATGGCTTACTTGCCTTTTTGGTCCGTCCACCAATTCATGTTCTATCTATTTTTAGTAAGTTTATATTCATATTTTAATCAAAAAAAGTCAAAGACACTTTTAATAAAACAATTTAATTAAACTAATTAAATCCTATCTACCAATTAAATCCTTACACTAATTAATTCCACCTACCATATTAATGCTACCTACCTTATATTAAAAATAAATTTACACTTAGCATAAAATCTGAATCATCTCTATCAAACCCTGGCCGCCTTTATTTTTCTCCCTCATTCTTGTTGTTCTTCGTTCTTGATTCTTCCAAACCCTAGTCGCCCCCTTCTTCATCTTGGGCAAAAAATATCCGATTGGAATCACATCCCTACACTACTCAGTGTCGATTTCACTCTAGACGCCCCCTCTATCCACTCGACGCCCCCTGCTTACCCATTATCTTTCGATACTCCCTCTGAGTTGTTGGAGGTTTATGAAACCTCCTCTGATTTCAGCGAGTTTGTAACTGAAACAAATATTTCTCAACTAAAAAATGACGAATCGAGGGCGGGTGTTCTCGCCGATGACGGAGTAGAGACGGCGGATCTCGCTGTTGACGACGAAGAGACGCCGACTGTTCTCGCCGACGACGAATCGAGTGCGGGACAACTCTAGTCACGATCTGAGGTTGAATTGAGCACCGGTGGACTCGCCGTTGACGGAGTAGAGGCGTCGGGTAACGTTGAGTCGCGGTCTTGGAAGTATGGGTTGTCTCCAGCTTTCATCAGAATCATGCTGATTTACTTCCCAGTCTTGCGCAATGTCCCTTAATCAGGTGTTAACTCTCTGATGCACAAATGTGATTTCTGATGATATTGTTGCTCGATATGTGATTATGTGATGATATTGTTGATCGATCTTTAATTTCTGATGGTATTGTTGCTCGATCTTTGATTTCTGATGGTATCGTTGCTCGATCTGTGATTTGTTATGGTGTTGTTGCTCGATCTGTTATTTGCTCTGCTATTGTTGCTCGTTACTGGATATGTGATGCTATTGTTGGAGGTTTTCTCTCTGTCTGTGTTGCTCTGTCTATTATTGCCCTATGATGTGTTTTTATTGAGGGTTTAGATGAAAGCCACCACTAGGGCTTCATTCCCTAGTTGTTGGAGGTTTTCTCTCTGTCTGTGTTGCTCGATCTGTTATATGTGATTAAAAAGTAGCCCTATGATGTTTTGTACCTGAGGGTTTAGATGAAAGCCACCACTAGGGCTTCATTCCCTGGTGTACCTGACTGAATCTTCTCTTTTGTTTTGCTCTAGAAAATTCGTCTTGAGACACCAAACATAGCAGCTGCCTCCGTTTGTGCTCCATCGTTGGTTTTCCCATTGGTGCTATTTGCGAGAAGCCAATGAGCCATATCATTTTGCTCTTCTATAGTTATGATTTTTTTGGAAGACATAAGCTCCATTTCTGTATTTTTAACCTTTCGAATGGAGTGTAAATGATGCTGGAATAGTGCCTTTATGTTTAAATAGGTGACTAACTTATGAATTTGGAGGGAGCCGAAATTTGGAGGCTTTCCCTCCATAAATTTTCAGTTTTATGAAATGAAAATTAAGGCTTTTGTTTATTCTCTGATACTGCCTTTTTTTAATTATAAATGGTGGGTCCCAATTAAATAAAAAAACAGCGGCACTTAGTAGAAGAGAGAGAAATTCAAAAAATATTGAATATACTAATTGCATTGACTTTAATAAATTATGGGTCCCTTTCTCCACTCAACTACTAAAAATACACTTTTTTTTTTAAATCCGTATTTTGCCTCCTAGGTCATTAATTAGTGGATGGAGGGAGTATAATATTTACAGAATAAATTACTCACTCTGTCCCATGAAGCAAGATCGAGTTCTTTTTAGCACGAGAATTAAGAAATTGATATTTCATGTGTTAAGTGCGGTATGTAAAAAAGTAAAAATGTAAATAAAGAGTAATTTTTTTGTTACTTTTAAAAATTATTCTTGCTTAAAGAAAACTTGATCTTGCTTTATAGGGAATACTAAAATACGAATCTCAATCTCGTCCTCCATAATTAAAGAAACAAAGGTATCTAACACTTTCATAATCGTATTAGCATATATTTAATACATTTGGATTCTTTAATTCAATTTGACACCGCGCCTCTCAGCCGTTTTAGTTATTATATCTCATAAATGAGTTATATTCCAATATATTTTAATCAATATTTCCATATAGTAATAAAAGTAATATAGCCTAAATTAAGTCGAGTAGGGTAAACTAGGCTCAACAATATCTTTTGCCGGCGGCTCCGCATAGTGAACTCACATGTAGGCTCGCATACATGGTGTAGAGCTTCGTGTAGACAATTTCATGGCTTACCAAATCGCTTCTTTTTATTTTATTTTATCATTTATATAGCCCAAGTTGATCATTAATATTGATTATAAATATATTGTTTATTATGTATACACATATATGTGTAGGGATGTTAATCGAGCCAACCTACTATGTTTCGGGCTAACTCATTCGGTTTCGGGTTATTTTCGGTTCAGGCTAGTCGGTTTTTTTATTTTTCGGGCTAAATTTTTTTGACCATAACCCTAACCCACTCTATTTCGAGCTAGCCCGTTCGGGCCCATAAATTTACAATTTTTTATATATATAATTTTTTTTATATGGATAATCATATTATTGTAATAAAAATATGTCGTGTTTTTTAAATCAAAATATTTCGCCTTATTTTAGATACAAAAATTAGTGTTATTTTAATGTAAATTTACATAATATCTAATTTTAACTTTTTTTCTGATAAAAATTGTATATAGATATAACATAAATTACTATCTTTCATTGACTTTTATATCATAAATATTTATTATTAATCCTTAGAAAAAGTCAAAACATATTATACAAGCATCAAAATGTTATTATCAAATTAAAGTAAAGTAGTAAAGTTTAGAATTCAATTATTAAGAAAGTGTTCGGTTAATCGGGCCAATCCACTCGATTTTCGGGCCAACCCTATCGGGCATAAGATATTTTCGGTTCGGGCCATTCGGGCTAAAAATTTTCAGCCATAACCCACCTTCTTTACCAGTCTATTCGGGTCGACCCGTCGGTTTCGGACTTTTTTGACATCCCTATATGTGTGGGTAGGGCTGTCAAACCTTGCGGGCCGGGCTGGCCCGGCCCAACCCAGCGGGCCTAGGCAATTTTTTGGGCCGGGTCGGGCCGGCCCAAAATTTCAGCGGGCCTCGAACAATGAAGCCCAGCCCGGCCCTACACGGGCCGCCGGGCGGGCCGGGCCAAAATTAATAAATTAAATCAAATTTAAAGAAAAAAATTGAAGACAAATTCGATGAAATAAAAATGGCCTTAAACAATCTACATCTAAATTACGTAATTGACTAAAATTAAATGTAAACAAATATGACTAAAACTAAATGTAAACAATATGAATACAAGTAAAAAATAAAAATTAATTGCAAAAACAACAAAACCTAAAAACGATTTATTCACAAATGAATTAATACAGTAATCAAATCAATTGGAATCAAATAACAACCACAAAAAATAATCAAAAATAAATAAATCTTTCAAGTAAAAATAATTTAATATTGATTGTTGATTGGTAATTTAAATCTTAAGTTAGACTTTGACTCGTCATTGTCGTCAATTGAAGAAATGGACTTAGATTGGGTTGGGTCCATTGGAATTTAGGAGAAGATATAAATTTTTGAAATTTTCACCTACTATATTGACGGGCCGATTTGGGCCCGAAAGCCCGGCGGGCTTTTTGGCCTGCGGGCCGCGTGACCCGGCGGGCCGCATGGGCCGGGCCATGGAGGCCCGGATTTTTTTGGGCCTTGAAAATCCTAGCCCAGCCCGGCCAAAACTACGGGCGGGCCTATCGGGCCGGGCCATTCTCGGCCCATTTTGACACCCCTATGTGTGGGCGTGTGGTGCATTGACAAATTAATGTATCTACGAATATTGAATATTAATTTAAACAATATTTAAAGTATCACCTATTCATACAAATAAATTTCACAAAATAGAGTATTTGAGTGCCTCAGCTTTGCCACTAGAGCCATGCCTCATTGGCCATGCGTCTTTCATGTTCATGTATACATTTTTTTTTTGACACGTCTCCAAATTTATGCACATTCTATTTTTGGATATTACTCCCCCCGTTCATGAAAGAACTTCCTAGGAAGGAGTGGCACGGGTTTTAAGAAAAAAATATTGTTGAGTGTATTGAGAGTGGATAAAAGGTAGTTGAGTGTATTGGGAGTGGTGAAAATGTGTTATAATTAATATTGAGAGTTGTGAAAAGTGAAAAGTAAGAAGATTATAAGTGGTGGGGTATAGTATAAAAATAGGTAGGAAGTTTTTTTGTGGACGTCCCAAAAAGGAAAGATAAGAAGTTCTTTCGTGGACGAAGGGAGTATTTTATATATAATTTTTATATTTTTATCTTTATCTTACATTATTTATCCATAATCTACTTAATAATACTATCTTCGTCCCATTCTAATAATCTTATTTTCCTTTTCGGGACGTCCCACTAGAATAGTCTTGTTTTATTTTTTGTAATGATTTAACACTATAAAATAATGTGGCTTCACACACTTTTACACACTTTTATACTCAAAAAGAAAATTTCTTAGTTTTCGTGTAAAAAAGAAACAAGACTATTCTATTGGGACATAGGAAGTATTTTCTATTATTAATATTCTAAATATTTTTTTATTAAAATTTGTGTTAGAACCACTTTTTAATATTTATGGAGGTTAGATGGAGTAGTTTTTTATGGATGGAATTGGAAGGAGCATATGCCAAATTGCCTTTTGAGGATAGCTTTTCATCAAGCATTGTCTTTATTTCCTAAAAACGTGTAGGAAAAGAAAATTAAAATCAAAAAATGGAAAAGTAAAAACGTGTGAAAAAACACAACGGCTCTAGTCAACGCAAACACGTTTGATATTATGACCTTAAATCAACCAGTGCCGCTGCCGAGGCCTTCTCCCAAACTCTGCTTCAATTCATTCTCAGTCGATTCTATTCTCTCTTTCTCTTTCAAATTCCGTTTCGTTTCTATTTCAGTCCCATATTTCTTCTGATCATCATATCAAAGCATAACCATTTATACTCGGGATTTGAGAGAACGGCCCTTTCTCAGTCCCAAGATTCAGTTTTTTTAGGTCCACTTTCTGTTCTTTCCAAGAATTCCGACCGTAAAGTTATGATTTCGTGTACATAATTTGGCCAGAAAGAGAGAATAAGAAAAAAATGGGAGGTTGTTTAAGCAAGAAGAATCACTCTAGCCGAGATGTGAACGGCTACAGATCAGAAAGAGCGAGCAATTATAAAAAACCATCAACTGATTTCCCCGCTCAATCCGAAACCCGAGCCAATCATGAAAGGCGGCGCCACCATCCACCACCGCCGCAAGCTCAGAATCCGCCGCCAATTCCAGCTCCCCACACTCCCCCCCGGCAGGCCGCTCCGAAATTAGAGCCGAACAACATTTTGGGGAAGCCATTCGAGGACGTGAAATCCAAGTACTCGCTGGGGAAGGAATTGGGGAGAGGCCAATTCGGGGTGACGTACACGTGTACGGAGATGGCGACGGGGCGGCAGTACGCGTGCAAGTCGATCTTGAAGAGGAAGCTGGTGAGCAAGAACGATAGGGAGGATATGAAGAGGGAGGTTCACATCATGCAGCATTTGAGCGGTCAGCCCAATATAGTGGAGTTCAGGGGCGCCTACGAGGATCGCCAGGCTGTGCATGTCGTGATGGAGCTGTGCGGCGGCGGGGAGCTGTTCGACAGGATTATTGCCAAGGGCCATTATTCCGAGAAGGATGCGTCTGATCTTTGCCGCCAGATTGTCAATGTGGTTCACCACTGCCATTTTATGGGGGTGATGCATAGGGATCTCAAGCCTGAGAATTTCTTGCTTTCCAGTAAGGAGGAGAAGGCCATGCTCAAAGCAACTGATTTTGGGCTCTCTGTCTTCATTGAAGAAGGTTAGTGCTGCTCTTTCCTTCTGCTATTTCTGCCTATGGAATCAATTTTGGTAGTTTGGTAACGCTCCGGTGATTGTTTAGCCCCTTTCCTGTTTTCTTAAGGCGTTCCTTTTAATCTCAATTCATTCACACTTTGTTAGCCTTAGTTACATTCGGAGAGAAATTGCTGACTCTTCTTTCCTTGAGAAGAGCTTTAAACTTGCTACGCTAATTGCCTATGCTCTCCAAGTGTATAAAATGAGCTCATTTCTCCTTGCTATCTTATATTAATGTTTAGGCCAGTTTCCGGCAGCTTGTTTTGAGGTGCCATGTTCAACTTATGGTTCTGTTACTTGTTTGATTGAGTGATAATGCTGGCACTCTGGAAGACTGGAACATGTGCTCCTACCATGCCTTTGCTCTCAAGGATTTCAAGATTGATACAACTCTGTAGTGCACAACACCGTGCATATGCTTTTTAAGATTTTGCTTTAAAAACGAGCGGTCAACTTTATGTTCTTTATGGTAGGACTTAAACTGTTCTTTAATTTCCCAGTTTAAGGTATATGGATACGCTTGTATCGTTTCGTGATTATTTTAGAAATTTGAACAGTAATAATGTGGTAGGAGGTTTGTACTAGGGGGGTATTATGCAGAAGTAAGGGTGCCATCTTCATTTCATTGGGCATTTTTGTTGTGGGAAAAGAAATCCTTTCTCCTAGGATGGGGTTGTTTGTTTTCTGTATTTAAGTCACCTTGGTTGTGATTTAGCATATTAGCCAATTATATGCCAGTCGCTTGAAGGGTTTTGTGTTTTGACAGTCATTATCATTGTGGAGGAAGAACGATAGCTATAATTGTTAAAAGTTTCTTAGTTTTTCAGCATTGCGTGATGACACTGTCAGACAGACATGGGTTGCATGTTTCTGTGTAAAAGACCTTTTCGACACTCATCCAGAAAGACTTTATTTGCATTCTGGATATTCATACTTGCAATAACTTTTTCGTCTAATTTACCCGTCTTCATTTCAGTATACTAGTCTTCCGTGTCAAACATATCTTTTTTTGTACTGTGAAAAAAAAATTGACTTCATTTCATCAATTTATTCCAGGAAAGGTGTATCGAGATATAGTAGGTAGTGCATACTACGTCGCTCCTGAAGTGTTGCGGCGAAGTTATGGAAAGGAAATAGATGTATGGAGTGCTGGTGTTATTTTGTACATCCTCCTCAGTGGTGTGCCTCCTTTTTGGGCTGGTAAGACCAACCTCTTGTGTTTCAAGATGAAAATGTTTCTGATACTAAATATCCTCTAATTCCTTTGTGGAAAATTTCTGCAGAAACTGAAAAGGGCATATTTGATGCTATACTGAAAGAAGAAGTTGATTTTGACAGCCAGCCATGGCCTTCCATATCAAACAGTGGTAAAGACCTTGTTCGTAAAATGCTGACGAAGGATCCAAAGAAGAGAATTACATCATCAGAAGTGCTGGGTAATTTGCTCCCGTGTTTCCTTCCATTGCTGCAGTTTGTTCTTTGTAAATCTTGTCTATTTGTTGCTTGTATTTTGTGTGTTTATTTTTGCCAATGACTATAATCCTAGTTTAGCTGGACTTTTATGCCACAACATGGTGCAGATTAGAACATATTAATTTCATTGGGTGATACGGTGTCATTGCACAATTAGCTTGATAAAGACAATGATTTCAATCTGCAGCATCGCAACTGAAATTCCGTTTCTGTTCTTTTCTATTGAGGGAAACATGTTGACGAAAGTTGTCTCTGTAATTCTTGGGTGAGAAACTCGAGAAATAAGTGGTGGGACATCAAGAACTATATGATGTATTAATGATAGTCTTCTTAGGACTAAGTTTGCATATGTATGCATGTATTAATGATTTCTTGGTAGACCAGTTGTCATATTCTCCATTTTGGATAATTTTATATGCAATCCATTGATTATTACCAAATAGTTTTATAAGTATGTTCTTTTGCAACGAGCTCCTAGATGTATAAGGGTGTTCATATTATTCTATAACTAAACATGACGATATTTTATTCTTGTTTCTGTAGAGCACCCCTGGATTAAAGGACAAGCATCTGACAAGCGGATCGATAGTGCAGTTCTTTCCAGAATGAAGCAGTTCAGGGCAATGAATAAGCTCAAGAAACTTGCATTAAAGGTCAACTTTTCATTGCATCTTCATTTTGATATAAATTTTCCCTTTGTCAAAAGTTCATGATCAAGAAATTTGGTCACATGTATGACATATGATTAGGTGAACTATAAAAAATGTCTTAGGTGAGAAATTCTCTTTACCAATCCCTATTCTAATGCATTTGAAACTTTTGCAGGTCATTGCACAAAGTTTATCCACGGAAGAAATTAAAGGTCTAAAAGCTACGTTCATGAATATAGACACTGACAATAGTGGCTCAATCACTTACGAAGAATTGAAATCTGGATTGGCACGGCTCGGGTCAAAATTGTCAGAATTTGAAGTAAAACAACTCATGGAAGCTGTGAGTTTCACACTTTTATACAGGGAAAGCTGAGTCCGTTTTATTAGGCTTTGCCACCACCCTAAACTACTTTCATCTTAATACAGGCTGATGTGGATGGAAACGGGACCATCGACTATGAAGAATTTATCACTGCTACAATGCACAGACATAAGCTGGAAAGGGATGAGCATCTGTTCAGCGCATTTCAATATTTTGACAGGGATGGCAGCGGGTAAGCCTAGAAAAGTGTCTCGGTGCTGTATCTGTATGGTGAAGATGCATTTATTTTTTCCAAGAATACTTAACGATCCGTCTCTGTTTATGACTAAAAGTGAAAGGAGATCACATCCGTGCCTTGTTTGTCTCATTGATACTATTAGAACCATCTATGTTATACCAAGTCGAAGCATAATGCATTACTTGAATTGATTGCAGCTACATCACAAGAGATGAACTGGAAACTGCTATGAAGGAGTATGGTATGGGGGATGAGGGCACCATCAAGGAAATAATTTCAGAGGTGGATACAGATAATGTAAGTTGGGCCGAATTTTGAGTTTAGCCGTGTTTTAATATATTTTAGAACGAACATTTGAAACTTACGAGGTTGCACTTGATAGGATGGGAGAATTAACTACGAGGAGTTCTGTGTAATGATGAGAAGCGGAACACAGCAACCGGGAAAGCTCTTGTAGAGGATCGAGTCGAGGCTGATGCTTTTTCAACGACCCTTTGTGATTGAGTTGTGGTTAGAGTTTGTGAGGTATTTACTTGAGAATGTTTGTGAAGCCTTGTTTTTATTCATCATAAGTCTTTTATGGTGTAGTTCTGTAACAAGAGATACATACTCCCAAGTTAGAAATGCTTATGCTTTTACTGCAGCTGCTTTCTACCACGCTACTACTTCCTTTTTTCTAAATAAATGCTTTTTGCCCTTGAACAAAGCTATTTATTTAATTAATGAAGGAATAAGGAAATGGGGTTTGATATTTTCATCAAAGAGTTAATGTATGTAATTTGTAAATTGTAAGTGTATTGTTCGTTTGAGACGCACATGGCACATATCCGACTCATCAAACGGATTTTATGCTGCCCTTGTTTCTTCACTCTTCTGGCTAAGAAAATTGTGTTGTTACGCAAAGTCTTTTGTCTTTTCAAATAAGGAAATGATAAAATTGAATTCTAAACAATTTGCGGTCTGCACCCTTCCAAAGCTCCTTAAACTTGTCAATTTTGTTCGTTTTGCACATTGTCAGTCGTCAGACATGCCTATATAATTAATTTTTGCATATACTATTGGAATTTAAATTTTGATATGAATCTTAATTCATTTGTACATAAAGAAATACTTGTGTGCGGTGCTGACTCTTTAAACCTCCCTTATATTGAGTATATATATAAAAAAAAGTCGTTAGAAAGCAGCCCTCAGAAAGCGGAACGGTGAGAGGTGGTCCACCTCGCTACTCATTACACTCATCCCCCACGCCCCCCCCCCCCCCCCCCCCAGCGAATATTGTTGAATATTGTACAATGTGCAAAACGAACAAAATTGACAAATGAATTAAGATTCATATTGAGCATATTGAGTGGGATTGATTGAATCTTAATATTTGGATAAAAAAATATTAAATATTTTAAAATTTTTGACTTATTTGGAAATTTTGATTTAAATTTAAAAAAAAATAATTCGTTTTATTGATACATCCGCATTATAATTTTTTTTAATCTTTTAATCTTTTTATTGCTTTTTTTTATACTTAAAAAATAATAAAAATTAAAAAAATATTAAAAAAATCGATAATATGAAGAAACTAACTAAATTCTTTTTAAACTTGAACAATTTTTTTTAAAATAAATTGATTTTTCAAATTGGTTAACTATTTTTTGTCCAAATATATACTGACATTATTGATCCACAATAGTTAATCCTACTCCACTCTCCATTTAAACTTTCTTTT
This sequence comes from Salvia miltiorrhiza, assembly GCF_028751815.1. Classification (NCBI taxonomy): domain Eukaryota; kingdom Viridiplantae; phylum Streptophyta; class Magnoliopsida; order Lamiales; family Lamiaceae; genus Salvia; species Salvia miltiorrhiza. The sequence continues at coordinate 8,974,430 of NC_080391.1, forward strand.
TATTTTAGTTTGTCCCCAAAACATCTTTCTGATTAATTTTTGGAAATAATTTCAGTGACTATTACTTTTACAATCTTCATTTTTTCCACTCACCAAATACACAACTAATTTTTATTAAAATTCATGTAACCCTCTTTTAAGAAGATGTTTGGGGGATGAAGGAAGTAGTAATTTTTACTGAACAAAGAAAGAAGAAACAAAAAAAAAAACTTTGTGTCCTCTCAAATTGCGCATCATTTTTGGTGGTATTGGTCTTAATAAATGTCAGATGCGTGCGTTGTGAACATAAGAAAGAAATTCACTTTATTATAATGTTACGTAGTAAAATAGTATTTAAAAAAATAAAAAATAAACCCACTTCTTAGATCGAAAGTACTCTCTCTGTCCACAAAGAATGTGTGGTGGAGTGGAGACCGGAGAGCATGAATTTTAATAAAAAAAATTAGATAATTTTAGTGTTAAAGACTCTCCACAAAAGCTGGAGATTCATCCCAAACATTTGCAACCACAATATCCTTGGAAGATCTAGCAAACAGATGGGCTAACTTATTGGCATCTCTTCTAACAAAATTAACAGTATAGTTGTCATTTGCATCCAACATCTCCCTGCAATCAAGCAAAATAGCACCCAGCTCTGAATAATCATTTTGTGGAGAACTCACACCATCATATATTAGCTTGCTATCCACTTCAAAGACCACCTTATCCATACCATTTCTTTGATCCAAGAAAGTGCTTCTCTAAGACTCATAGCTTCACCCTCCTCCACACTCGGACAGCCATGAAAACGCACAGCTCTAACCTTTACAAAAACGCCATTCACATCCCTCACAACCATACCAGCCCCCGACGAGCACGCTTCATTGAAAAACGCAGCGTTCACCCCGCATTTCCTCCAACCTTCTTGAATGGTATGCCACCCTTTGCACTTTGGTATCGTCCGACTCTTGACTCCGCTCCGTAACTGCTGCACATCAACCCAATCTTTCCTAGCAGCCGCCCCCATCACAGCCCGAAAAGGGTCAGTTTGCTTGGAACATACAATCTCTGTGAACGGATGAAAATAATACTAGTAATCAACACACAATCTTTATGGAGGCAAAACTCTTGTAAAACTTGATTGTGATAGCTTTTTCAATGGTCCAGTCCATGAACAGTCCGAACATATTACATTGTGGCCACCCACAAACTAGTATAATAATAAAAATCTTATTTATTTAATTTATTTTTTTATTTAAGTAAATTGTGGGTGATCACAACGTGGTTGTTGTGGTTGTTTAGGTGGATATTCATATTCATACTCTTGCCGACCACGGACCACCACTAATTTATGTCACCATCGCACACGCTGACGCTATATTATCCATTTCTTCAATCATGAATGCTTGTCGCACAAAGGGGCCCTGCCTCCTTCAAATTTTTTTTTCTTTCTAAAATCGTTGAGGCGTTTGCACTTTTTCTTTTTTCTAGGTAGAGAGTAGCTCTCCATATTGAGCATATTGAGTGGGATTGATTGAATAATAAAATGTCCCCTGGATAGTGAATCTTTGAAGAAGCATAAATATGAGTAACTAATAAGAAATCAAGCATGCAATGATCATCATCACCCTCCCAATCCTTACATACACAACAGCCACAAGCATTTCCTCACAGAAATTGAAAGAGCAGTACAAACATTCCTTATTCTTGGGCACTCTTCCTATATATCCTAAACAAGAAGAGTCGTTGATCACACACACAGAGACACACAGAGAATGAATTAATGAAGCTTGTTTGCAAGATTGCACTGCTTGCGGATCTCCCCCTTGGTGCCGGTGAGCGGGTTGTTCTCGGAGAGAATGGTGATGGCCCTGGCAAAGTGGTTGAAGAAGTAGTCCTGGCTCTTAGCCATCTTCTTGACGAAGGGCTTGGTCCTCTTGTCGGTGGCGAGCTGGTGATCGACGATCAAGAGGCCCTTGTTGTCGAGGATGTTCCTGTAGTAGTTGTTGTCGAGCTTCATGGGGGTGCCGCGGTCGTTCCTCACGTACTGCACGGCCTTGGGGTCCGGGATGGCGTCGGGGCACTTGTACAGCATGTGCTCCACGTGGGCCGGGTTGAGCGCCGGATCCACCTCCGGGTAGAGGCGGTGCACCAGCTTCACGCAGTGCGTGCGCCCCACGCTGTGGGCCCCCAGCAGCGCCACCACGCCCGCCGTGTCGATGCCGATCTTGCCGAACCGCTCCAGCACCACGCTCATGCTCTCGTTGTGGTCGGGGAGGTGCTGCTCCAGTATGTCTGCTCTGCTTCTTCTCCCGTCTCTTCTTCCCGTTTTCAGAGGGATGTACGGCCCTCCTACCTGCCATTTTCTCCATTCTCAAATACTACTCTGATCAATTAATTACTCCATATGAGTGAGTATGATGACTTACAGAAGCGATGCCATCTCTGGCAGAGAGCACAAGAATATCAGCGCACGAAACGACGCCGGGGCACTCTCTCTCTAGAGCTTCTTTGATGTTCTCGATGTACCTAAAATTCCTCATCCCAAAGCTCCTGTCTGCTTCCTTCTCTGACATCACCCTCCTCGTGGAGTCCAGCAACAGAGATGCATCACATGACTGGTATAGTGGTGTCGGTCAACAACAAAATTTCACCATCAAATTCAAATATCTAAATTAGTGTACCTCGACAAAGCAGTCATGGAAGATGTTCCTGAGCCAGGAGAAGGCAGTGTTCTTGTGGCGCTTGTACAGAAGCTGGACTTGCTCTTTGATGATGTCTTCGGCTTGAGGGCAGGAGTCCTTGTAGTAGTTCATCGCAAGCCCAGAAGCTGCTGCTTCATTTTCTGCAAAAGCGGAAGCGGAGGATGAACAAAAGTAAACCACTGTGAGGCACAGCAGAGCTCTACAAATGCTAATGGAAGACATTATTGTCTCTACACACTCAACCCCTCTCTACTCTGCCTTCTTTAATAAGGGAGGAGAGAGCGAGTGACTCACTTCACAAGTGGTGATAAAGATACAAAGAGTTGGACTTTTCTTTGTTTCTTTAAGAGGGGGCGTTATGACTGCTTATGCTTTGGGAGCTTCTCTTTTGACATTTGTAATCGTGCACCATTTACTGCTTCTTTCAACAAGGGTATCTTTCGTAAAAAAAATTCAATATTTTGAGACGCTCACAGTCACAACATATATTTTACTTATATTGGACTGTTTGCCATTTTGTATCCGAGATTTCGCTACGTGACGTCCCATTTTGGGGTAATGTCTATCCTAGGCCAATGCCTTGTAGGCCGATCCGTTGATCTTTTGACACGTCAAAAGTGTAGCAAATCGGTCCAAGAGCTTTGTAATCCTCCCAAGCCGGTTTTCAATTAAGGAATACCACTAGTTGTAATTGTACACATTATTTAATGATTATACCTTTTTCAACTTCGTTTTTTGTGCCTTTCTTTTTAGTAATTCACGTAATTGTGCAAAAATGAATAATGAAATGTTATCTAAATGTTTGATAATTTCTAGTATCGAAATGTTATATTCTTTCTTAGAATGGAAGCTCATGAGATATATTTCAAATAAACCAGTTATATATAATTAATGTTGTTACACATAAAATAATTTTGGAATTTTTCTTCTTCAGTGTGTATTACTATATATTTAGTCCATTTTATATACATAAATATTTATTTAATTTTTTTTAAATAATCTCTTACTCCCTCCGTCCATCAAAGATATGTCACTTTACTTTCGACACGAGTTTTAATAAAATGTGAGTAAGTTGGTAGGGAAGTAAGGGTCTCACATTAAATGTGAGCGGAATGGTATGGACTCTACTACTAAAAATAGATTTTGCATATTTTTTGTGGACGAGCGAAAAAAGAAATTATGGCATATTTTTGGTGGATGGAGGGAGTATCATTTATTTGTTTTAAAATATATAACTTATACATTTTAAATAATCTGATTATATTATAAAATACCTTATCCAATTAGTGATTTTCAAATTTATTGTTTTAGTAATCTGATTATATTTTAAAATAATATGGTTTCATTTTTTAATTAATAATTTTTTTAAAAACATAAAAAAATTATAAAAAAAATAATTTGTGAAAAAAATAATTTCAAAATTAATTAAAAATGAATTATAAGTATAAATTTGAAACTTATATTTATAATCTTAGTAAACAATTTACTTGTTATTTCATAAATATCAAAATATAAGTAAAGGTTTTAAACTTATATTTGAGATGTAAGTAAATAATTCACTTGTTATTTAACGAATAGTGGAAGTTCAATTGGGATTTTCAAATCCAAGTACGATTAGTGGAAATTGAATTGAAAATTCTCAAATCCAGACACGATTAGTGAAAATTGAATTGGGGATTCTCGAATCAAGTACGTTTAGTGGAAAATGAATTGAGGATTCTCAAATCTAAATAGGACTAGTGAAAATAGAATTAGGGATTCTCGAATCCAAGTATGATTAGTGAAAAATGAATGAGGCATTCTAAAATCCAAGTATGATTAGTGAAAATTGAATTGGGGATTCTAGAATCCAAGTATGATTAGTGAAAATTGATTGGGCATTCTCAAATTTAAGTACGATTAGTGGAAATTGAATTGGAAATTCTCAAATCCAAGTATGATTAGTTGAAATTGAATTGGGGGTTCTTAAATCCAAGTATGATTAGTGAAAATTGAATTGGGGATTCTCGAATCCAAGTATGATTAGTGAAAATTGAATTGTAGATTCTCGAATCCAAATATGATTAGTGAAAGTTCAATTGGGCATTCCCAAATTCAAGTATGATTAGTGTAAATTGAATTGGGATTCTTAAATCCAAGTATGATTAGTTGAAATTGAATTGGGGGTTCTAAAATCCAAGTATGATTAATGGAAATTGAATTGGGGATTCTCGAATCCAAGTGTGATTCACTTGTTATTTAACTAGTGGAGGTTCAATTGGGATTCTCAAATCCAAGTACGAGTAGTGAAAATTGAATTGAGGATTCTCAAATCAAATTTCGATTAGTAAAAATTGAATTGGGGATTCTCGAATCAAGTACGTTTAGTGGAAATTGAATTGGGGATTCTAGAATTCAAGTATGATTAGTGGAAATTGAATTGGGTATTCTCAAATCCAAGTATGATTAGTGAAAATTGAATTGAAGATTCTCCAATTTAAGTATGATTAGTGGAAATTGAATTGGAGATTCTTCGATTCAAGTATGATTAGTGAAAATTGAATTGGGAATTCTCAAATCCAAATATGATTAGTTGAAATTGAATTGATGGTTCTAAAATCCAAGTATGATTAGTGAAAATTGAATTGGGCATTCTTTAAATCCAAGTATGATTAGTGGGAGTTCAATTGGGCATTCTCAAATTCAATTATGATTAGTGGAAATTGTTCAATTGGGCATTCTCAAATTCAAGTATGATTAGTAGAAATTGAATTGGGATTCTCGAATCCAAGTATGATTAGTGGAAATTGAATTGGAAATTCTCAAATTCGAGTATGATTAGTGGAAATTGAATTGGGGATTCTCAAATCCAAGTATGATTAGTTGAAATTGAATTGGGGGTTCTCAAATCCAAGCATGATTAGTGGAAATTGAATTGAGGATTCTCGAATTCAAGTATGATTCACTTGTTATTTAACGATTAGTGGAAGTTCAATTGGGATTCTCAAATTCAAGTACGATTAGTAAAAATTGAATTGGGGATTCTCAAATCCAAATACGATTAGTGAAAATTGAATTGGGGATTCTCGAATCAAGTACGTTTAGTGGAAATTGAATTGGGGATTCTCAAATCCAAGTATGATTAGTTGAAATTGAATTGGGGGTTCTCAAATCCAAGTATGATTAGTTGAAATTGAATTAGGGGTTCTCAAATCCAAGTATGATTAGTGAAAATTGAATTGGGGATTCTCGAATCCAAGTATGATTCACTTGTTATTTAACGATTAATGGAAGTTCAATTGGGATTCTCAAATTCAAGTACGATTAGTGGAAATTGAATTGGGGATTTTCGAATCCAAGTATGATTAGTGAAAACTGAATTGAGAATTCTCAAATTTAAGTATGATTAGTGAAAATTGAATTGGGGAATCTCAAATTCTAGTATGATTAGTGGAAATCGAATTGGGGATTCTCAAGTCCAAATATGATTAGTTGAAATTGAATTGGGGGTTCTAAAATCCAAGTATGATTAGTGGAAATTGAATTGGGGATTCTCGGATCCAAGTATGATTAGTGGAAATTGTTCAATTGGGCATTCTCATATTCAAGTATGATTAGTAGAAATTGAATTGAGGATTCTCGAATCCAAGTATGATTAGTGGAAATTGAATTGAAAATTCTCGAATCCAAGTATGATTGGTGAAAATTGAATTGAGAATTAATTCACGAATCCAAGTATGATTAGTGGAAATTGAATTGAGGATTTTTCAATCCAAGTATGATTAGTGGAAATTGAATTGTAGATTCTCGAATCCAAGTATGATTTGTGAAAATTGAATTGGGGATTCTCAAATTCGAGTATGATTAGTGGAAATTGAATTGAGGATTCTCAAATCCAAGTATGATTAGTTGTAATTGAATTGGGGGTTCTCAAATCCAAGTATGATTAGTTGCAGGTGCAAAAATAATGATTAATTTTTTAAACTATAAATTTCAATAATTATAATTGTTACATTCGCATATGATGGTTCTATTTAATAAGTATTCCTATCACTAATTAACTGTGAATATTAATGAGCATACATTGCAGGTGCAAAAAGTGTCAATAATAATAATAATAATTTGATATATACTATAAAATACTAAAAAGAATAAGCTGTCATCCATTTTTTTTTCCCCTCTCTCTCTCTCTCTCACCTTCACCCTCACCTCTCCATTCTATCTCTAGAATAGCTTCTCTCTCCGAAATGGAAGAACCGACGCACCTTCCTTTCTCCTACTCTCAAGCTCAATAATTTTTTTGTTCCTCTCTTTCCTTCAAAGTCACAGTAATAACTCGGCGACAAGGGACGTATTTTTGGACGGTAGCAGTACGAGGACCTCCTTGACGACGATCGACGAGAGCTTCGTCCACTAGGACGACGAATCAACATCCTCCGCTCCCGCCGCCGTGGATCGTCTTTCCCCCTCCCCCACCACTATCCCCACCAGCAGCAACAAACTTAGAAAGGCACAAATTTCGAAACCAAAAGTTGCTTATTACACCAGCAGTACAAATGCCACTGGTGGTATTATTTTTGGGGGAAACCGGTCTGGGTTAATCAGTTGGAAGTGAACCGCTATTTTTTATTTTTGACGTGTCGCGAATCCAGCGTCCCAGCCTACCACGCTTCGGCCTAGGATAGACATTTCCCCATTTTGGGCGCCCTTCAATGCGGCCTAGTAAAGGTTGAGTGACAAATTTCACTTCTATGTCTTTTTAACCAATATTTTACTCCCTCCGTCCACACAAAAATGATGTGTTTATTATTATTTTTGTTTATCCATAAAGATTATGTACTATTTTTTTTAAAAAAAAACATACTCCTTCAGTCTCATCTCAATAGTCCACTTCACTTTTTCACACATATTAAGAAAATACAATAAATAGTGCTTGGAAAATTCAAATAGTCTTTGAAAAACCTATTTTTGGATCTATGCACCGTTGGGTGAGAAACCTATATTTTTCAACGTGATATTCAATATAAAATCAACTTAATGTTACTTCTATTTTTTCTAATGCACTTCACATTATAGAGAAACATACATTTTTCGATGTGAAATTTAGTACAAAATCAATTTAGCCCACGTTTGATTGGGTGTTTTTAGAAGTTGGAAAGTGATTCAATTAATTAAATCTATTACTTATTATTTGGTTTGGGTAATGAGTTAACCATTACCTTTACTTGAGGGTAACTCATTCACCCAATTTGTTACCCCTCAAAATAGAGGGGAAACAAAAGAAAGAGAATCTCTTACTAATGATTCATTTCCATTGTTTAACCAAACACTCAATAAAAGTAATAGTTATTGTTACCATTTCACTCCTTTATTTGATTTCATTCCCCTATTTGAACCAAACGAGCACTTAATGTAGCTTCCAAATATTTTTAATTTTAATTTTTCATTTCATTTTTTAATTATTAATTTTTTCTAATTATTAATTTTTTATTATCATTTGGTGTTAAAATTCAATATTTATTCTTTAATCTACAAATACATTTTGGAATAAGGATAAAATAGAAATGAAAATTATATAATATTTTTTTAATTATTTTATTTTTAAATTAATGTAATGTTAAATTTTAATTATAATGAAATTTATGTTGTTAATTTTAATGTTTAATTTAATTGAAAAGTGCATTAAAATCAAAGATAAAATGGAAAAGAAAATTTAAGAGCTCAGGTGTAGAGAACTGTGGGGAAGATGCTCACAACTGGTGGAGACCATTTAAGAGCCCTTTAAGGGGCTCGATTGCGGATGCTCTAAATAATAAAAGTGATAGAAAATGGTGGAACCACAACTTTTTGTGAGAGAAAAGAGTTTTCTATTTTTGAATGAACCATTATTAATGGAACAAACAAAAAAGAAAATTGAGTCATTATGAATAAAATAGAGGAAGTATGAATTATGGTGTAATTATTATGATTTAAACGGAAGCTTCAATCATAGTTACTACTTAATAAAAGTATAGTATTTATTCCGCCTAAAAAAAAGTATAGTATTTATTAAAGGGTTAATTGACCATAAAATACTGAACTTTCGTCCAATTCTGATTTTGCACACAAATTTTGAACTGTAGCGTGAAAATTACTAAACTTTAGATTTTATCTGTTTTTACTACTAATTCAAATTCTGGTCAAATATCAGGCTAATATGATGTGCCAATATTTGACGTGACGTATTTATTGTTAATTTTTTATTAATAAAAAATGAACACAAAGCAAATAACCAAAATTGACAATAACTTAATATATCAAATCAAATATTAGTATATTTTTTTTTAATTCTCAAGTTTAAATCAATTTTTTTCTAATTCGCTATTACACAACTGATTACTCCAATATATAAAATAGAAGTCATTCATATATATAGTTTATATAAAAAATTAATCTTTAGATAATGAAAATTTAATAAACTTTATTACTTAACTAAATAATTTTTTTTTATATTAAGTTATTGATAATTAAAATATTTTTTGGCTGACACACCTAAATTCGAAGAATCCCCTTACTATTATTGAATTTATTCAGTTAATTAATTCAACTAAAAAAAATACTATTATCTGATTTGATATATTAAATTATTGACAATTTGAGTTATTTACTTTGTGTTCTTTTTTATTGTTAAGAAATTAAATAAAAAATATTATTTTGCCAACCAATTGCCACGCAAGAATAAATACGCCACGTCAAAATTGGCACATCATATTATATATTAGTTTGGTATTTGGCCGGAATTTGGATTAATAGCAAAATGAGATAAAATCAAAAGTTTAATAATTATCACACCGCGATTCAAAGTTTGTGTGCAAAATCAGAATTGAATTAAAGTTCAATATTTTATGGGCAATTAACTCTTTATTAAATTACTTATCAGAAAAAGATAAATTAATCAAGTTATTGTCGAGATGACTCAATCACATGCTAACCCCACTTCACAATCAAGGTGCATATTGTAGAAGAATAAGACTTCTGAACCAACTCGTCGAGGCCAATGCAAATTCTCTGTTTTTTTTTTTTTTTTCCAGTTATTTTATACAAATAATCATTTCATTGATGAAGAGAAACAGTCTGAAATAACATACAAAACCGATGTGAGTTTTCTTTGTTGTTGAGTTTATGGAACCCGCCACCACTATTTTTGATGTGCGCTAAATAAATCAACGTTTATGTATAATTGTTTACAAATCACACAGAATAGACAAACACATAAAAAATTAGGTGTGACTGACTCAAATTTATAGAAGAGTCATATGAGTTTTGCTTAGTGCAAAATGCAATCTTAATATTGGAAGGGCGAGAATGAAGTTCTTAATTTTTAAATTTTATTTGCATAATGTATAATATGAGTATGCGTTTTATGTAATTCAAAATAAAAAATAATTCGAAAATACTCAGTAATTTTGGTGGTGGTTGTACTTGTAAGAAATATATGGATAATGGTAAAGAAGAAAGATATTGTCCAAATTTGTATGAAGCAGAAACACTGTACCTCTCTTATATATATCCAACCTGTAGGGTCATAAAAGTTGCTGCTTTGTACGTCAATATAATTAGATCGAACATTAAAAATGTTGCTCTTTTGTACGCCAATATTCAGATTGAACATTAAAAAATGTTTAAATCGAAATAATAAAAATAAAAATTACTATTCCTTCCATCTCACAAAAATTTAAACATTTTATCATTTTTGATTGTCTCACAAAAATATGAATAATTTTATTTTTGTACACTACCCCCATCACAATTCATTTGCTTTTTATTTCTACTTTTCATAAAGTGGAGCTTATTTTCTACTCACAATACAATTTTATCTAATATTTCTTAAAATTCATGCCACTTCCAAATGTTATTGTTTTTGTGAAACTGAAGGAGTATTTATTAAGATAAAAAATTTAAAATTAATTACATTTATTAGTTTACCCTTCACATAAAAAATACTCACTCCGTCTCCCTAGAATAAACTCGTTTTTCTCTTTGGGATGTCCTACAAGAATAGGCTCGTTTTCCCTTTCGAATAAAAAAAATATACTTAATTGGTGTGAATCACACTATTTTTTCCCTCAAAAGTAAATTTGTTAATCTCATTGCCAAAAAGAATTGAGTCTATTCTAGTGGGACGAGGGGAGTGTAAAAAATATTACTCCCTCCGTCCCTTTACAAATGTCTCATTACTTTTGAGCACGGAGATTAAGAAATGTGTAGAAAGTAGATAAAATGAGTTGGCGGAAATTATTTAATATTAAGTATAGAGAGAGAATATATATTGCCAAAGAAAAAAAGAATGAGACATCCCATTATGAAAAGTGAGACATTTGTAATGGGACGAAGAAAGTATTCACTAATTTTTTTAATCGTAAATTCGAGTTTTTAAGCTCAAATTTACAATCAAAAAACTATTCTTAATTGTGAATTAAAGCTTTAAAATTTAAATTCACAACCAAAATTATTCTTAGATCACCCACATCAGTTAACTTGATGGCTTGACTCGAGTCAACTAATACAAGCCATGCTGACTCGAGTATATCGACTCGTTCTATTGAATCAAGGTCATCTAACAAAACTAAAGGCGCATGTTGTACATGCGTCATAGTAATAAAAAAAATTAAAAACTGCTATAGTCCACTTTCAACGTCTTTGAGCCAAAAAAAAAAATCTTCTTTTTTCTTTCCTTTTATCTTCTCCTCTAACCAATAGGTCGGGGGTTTGAGTCACCCTAGGAGCTAGAGGTGTGAGTGGGTTTTTTCCTTTATTTGATTGTAACAATTAAAAAAAAAAAAAACACGCTCTCCCTTCACTTTCTTCACACTCTTTAATTTGTGTTTAGTTTTTTTTTTAATTTTATGTATTTTAAATTTTAATAATTTAAATTAATGTATTTTTAATTTAAAAAATTGTGTTATTTAAATTAATGTCATTTAAATTAAATCAAAATTTAAAAATCAAAACTAATTCATATGAATCAACATGATGAGTCAAACCAATGCAATACTTAACTCATAAGTGATTGCGGAGCATGGATGAGTCAAGGCTTGACTCAGCCAATATGGATGTTCTTAGTTGTTAAATTCACAACCAAGACAATTCCTAGGTATAAATTGTAAAACTTGAATTCACAACCAATCTATATTCGAGTTGTGAATTCTAGTTTTAAAACTCGAATTCACAATCAAGACTACTAATTGTGAGTTCTAGTTTTAAAACTTGAATTTACAATATCAATCTATATTCAAGTTGTGAATTATAGTTTTAAAACTCATCAAATTCACAATCGAGACAACTAATTGTAAATTTAAGTTTTATTCACAACCAACAATAGTGATTCAGCTGTAAATTCATTGATTCTGAAATAAAAAACATTAACAACACAAAATGACCTCCACGACAACTTAACAGTACCCAACCTCAAATATTTGATGAAATTCACGACAATTTCTTCACAAATCTCATTTTGTTCACCAGAAAGAGAGAGAGAGAATGAGAGTGAGATTCACGAATCTCCTCCACTTCGTCGGCATAGTGATTCTCCGCCTATCCACCTCAGACTCCACCTCCTTCAGATCGATTACCTTCTCCTCCTCTGCCACCTCGCTCACCACTCTCACCAAATCCTCCATGCTTAGTCGTCTATCGCCGTCTGAATTCATCAGTGCCACCAACGTCGTTGATGCCTCCTCCTCCGTCATATCCCCCGATTATCGCCTCATGCACCGTTGCAACTTCATCGATCACTAGAAAGAAAGAGAAAGAGAGAGAGGGAAAAGAGAGGGAGAAGGAGAGTGCGTTAAAAAATTAATGATAGGGTTAAAATTATTTTTTTACACAAAAATTGATTCATTTTAAAATATTTTATAAAAATAGATAATTTTATATATTGACTCCAATATCAATAGCTTCCTTAACTAAAGCAAAAATGATTTATACAGTGAAAAGGAAGATGTCCGCATAATCTCATTCAGGATTCATCTGCTAGTGTTTGATTCTGCCACCCGGCCGCCCCTTGACTTATTAACGCTAAATAAAGATAATAAAGTATCATTTTTTTTGTAAATTACTTCAATCAGATGCAAACTTATATGTTAGTAGCATATATCATATTTTTTTATTTATTTTTAGAAAGTTAGATTATATGTAGTGACTAGTGATACTTCCAACACCTTGAAGCAGTAACTCATCATGAATTTTCCTAGTGCTCTGAACTTTAATTTTATCTTGTTTTCAATTTTTTTGCAAAAAGCTTCTCTAAATTGAAAATAATGGATATAGGAAATGCTAGCAAGAGCTGCTTGATCTTATTCAATATTTGAATATCGTGTAATTATTTATTTATTTTTTTGTTATTTATTGATTTTATTTTTTATTGTTTTGAAAGGAGTGTATAAGTTACTGTGAAATACAGTAACTGAATTGGATTTTGAGGGGTGGAGTAGGCAACGGAACAAAGATAAATTTGGTGGTGGCCTAAAATTGACACATTGGATATTACGCCACCGACACTTTTGTTTTGTCCAATCTATACATACAGTCATACTGATACACCACTATTTTGAGTTTATTTATTTGTTCAATTATGAATTATATAAGCAATTGCGTCTGCTTTATTTTAAGTTTAAATCTTAACTATATATGGGCCCTTTAATTTAATGAGATGGGATTAACAGGAATGAATCTCACCGTCAAAAGAGATTCACTATTATAAATTGTGTTGAACGTCATTTCTTTTACAATATTAGAGCATACAAAGCAAGGGAGTGAATGACGAAGGAATCCAACTACAAAATTTGGATAAGATACTTTTCGACAGGAGAATACTCGCCTATAATATTTAAATCCACATTACATTTCAGAAATAATAGGTAGTTAATGGGTAGCAATTAGTAAAGAACACATATTAAAGGATTAAAAAGGTCGAGTTGCTAAGAAGACATTAATCTTAAGTTAGATTGTCACTTAATTATATAAGAAAAATAACAAAAATAGAGAAGCATCCATTCTTCAGTTTCGCCCCCCTTTTTTTCTTCTAAAAATCAGAATACTTCAATTAGTACATGCGACATCCCACAGCCTTTTTATTAATTTTAAACGATATGACAACATAAATAGACTATCTAAGTATCTAACTAAAACTCCATCTTACAAAAAAAAACCATCTTACTAAATATAAAAAAACACCTACTTTTTTAAATATAATTTACATCTTTGGTATGGTTTGTTGGTTATCACACGAGAGTGAGAGTAAGATTTAGCAGGTGCACACTTCAATAGTAATTGTCAATTTTTATTGCATACTTATGTTGATTTAACGATAGGTGATTAATATCAAAAACTTGGGATGGAGTCCACTGTGGTGTAATTTTTAATTTTTTTTATTTAATTATGTAATTTATCAAAATTAAAAAACTGGCAATTTTCATTGGTTATTAATTAAAGAACATATTGAATCCATATGAAGAGCAAGGAATAGATAAGAGGAGTGATGCTAAATACTCACATTTTAATCACCTACAAACTAGTTAAATAAGGGGAAAAAAATATTTAAATTAATTTTTTAAAATAATTATGTTAGTGTATTATCCACATTATAATTATTTTTTTGTAATTTTTTTATGAAAACGTAAAATGCAGAAAAAGGTACAATATAGACAATAGTCAATTAAAAAAAATAAATTAAATTTTTCTCTATTGAGCTAGATAGATTATGGGTGGCCATATGACTGCATAGATTATTTATTTTTTGAGCAATTTATTGATAGGTAAATAGATCTCATTAAAAAGTAGGTGTTGCCTAGTGAGAGTAGCGTAAACAAAACGAAAGAAGAGGACAAGAATTTCAATAGTGAATAATGGTGCATTTTCAAAACCTATAGCCTTCATCAAAACACTAGACAAGCAGGTCTCAAAATCAGTGCATTCGTAAACAATTCCAATAAATGTGACAGAATGATTAAGTTGAGTACTCCCAACTGCTGGAATAAAGAATGAAAATGCTTGTCAGGCACAGTAATGGAATGGCAAACTTGTAAATTCGGTCGCCTTCCTTGATTACAGATCCTATCTTTGGCTTCCTTTGCACCTCACGTCTACCACAAGATGGCGAATACGAGGAGCATACCATTTCACTCTCTCAACATGCTCCACCCACACTTCCCACAAACGACCTGCACACCCATATCGACTTACATGCATGAACCAACTAGCAATTGTTGTGTTTCTAGAGACAAGACTGATTGATTACCTTCTGATTTCGAAATCTCAGAGATCTTTTCAACGACATGGTTTGTCCATACACCCTCCTCCGTGTCCTTCACATTCCCATGGATATGTAGCACCCCACCTTCATCTCTGCAATTTTCATGTTGCATGAAAACTTGGAGAAACAACAGCCAAACACGACTCACATCTGGATTTCACACTCAGATCTTATCGTCTTCAAAATACAACACTGAAATAGTTTTTGTGGTGCATGCAGATTCAAGTCAAGATATGTTTTCCCACAGTTAATATAACCATCCCTCCTAAAACACCTATTTGACTGGAAAGATCTTAGGCTTCAGGGCAAAATAGCTTCTTTTACCCAGTTCGTGTGAGATATTTATAAATAAACGCAACCAGATATCAAATACACCTCTGCCATGATCTTCAGAATGTCGGTTAAGTATGATACCTTAAGGCTGTGACAGCAGTCGCCCAACTACATTCACTTGACGGTATGAGACCAAGACACACTCGGTGAGCAACTCCCTGCATAATAGTAAGAAATTTGGTAAGGAGAACTCAAGCAAGACCACAGCCAAAACTACAACGCGCAGTCAAAGGAATCCTTTTTAAGATGGTTTATAGCATAACTGCAGAAAGGAAATCCAGAGAATGTTATACATAGTTATTCCAATAGTAGGTTAGTTGAATAACTGTATAAGATATGGAGGGGGGAAGTGGGGGAAGGATGTCAACATATAATGGTAACTAATCCTTAGTAATAATCATGCAACGGTTATGAATTATGATACAATGCATCTTTTCTTGTTTTGGTGGCTAGGTTGAAGAAGGCAGAGCGGGGACGCATCTCAAGTTTCAACAAAACGTGATGACAGCCCAAAATTATACTGCAAAGAAGATTAAGTCTTCAAAAGTAAAGTGCCATGAAATGAGAACCCTTAAATTGGTTTGACATATGAAAACAAGATCAAGGAAAATAATGTAGCCCTGCAGGATAAAGTTATCATACTTTAGGAGCAGTAACTCTATTATCGCCTTCCAGTACAACACAGCGATCAGCCACATGATTAGCACTGAGGTTGCGATGGAGTGCCTCTATAGCATGGGGATTCCACTCACAAGCATAAACCATTTTGGCATTTGCCCTGATAGTCATGACACATGAATATGAAGTATTCACACAGGAATGAATGCCAATAATCAGTTAAAATAAACACTGATGGTTAGGATAGGTTTACAAAGCCAAAGTTAAAAGTGAATTTAATTTATATATTGAAACAAAGAGGATTTCAGGAAATAGCACACCTCACAAGGAACGGAAGTACAAAATACCCTATGCCAGCAAACAAATCTACAACCACTTGATCTCTGCAGTCAAGATGGGCCATCCGCAGCTTCTCAGAAAGATTGCCCCAAGAGAACATACACTTAGTGGCGTCAAAAGAATAAAGTATGCCATTTTCACGGTGATCAACCCAGCCATCATCTCCAACAAGAATCTCCAACTTACTATCTCTTGTTTCTGTTTGCGCAATTCGGCCCTAAGTATCACCAATACACTCCATTAGCAGACAGCTCTTCGATTAAGGCTTCTACAAGTCCTATGACGATTCACATAGAACTTTCACAATTAATAAGAAAAGCAAAAGACAGAACTGCTTAGAAGATAATTGGTTGAAATATAGTAGCACCAAATGCTGCAATGCAATTGTTTTTTCAGGGGAAGAAGAAAGCCTTCACCACTAGATAGCAGCATCATGGCATTCAAGCTCAACAGGGACTTCCAATAACTAATTAAAGTTCCAGAAGAAGGCGTATAACAAGGTTTCTGTTTCTTATGACAAGTCCAAATGAAAATGAAACAGATCTTTCAAAGGGAAAATCATGAAGATATTATGAAACATCAGTGAAGTTTTGCATCTTACTTGCCGTGCAAGACGTTGAGCTCCCAGAGCACGTGCAACAAGAGGCCAAAGCTTCTCTCCAATTGAATTCCACACTTCGTCTTTGAAGGATGTAACAGGGAGCACAATAATACCCCCTAGTCGCTCCCATCTGCCAAAATAAAAAAGACTATTAACTCAGGAACATATGGAACCTATATCAACTAAAATAATTCTAGCTTAAAATGACATCACAGAAACAACAAATATTGCATTTAGATCCACCTCGAGGGCAACTGTTCTATGAGATTAGCTGGCTGACCATGATGTTCCAGAAAAGAGGCTACGGCTTCCTTCATAATTTTGAAAGGAGAATTCAGAGTTTTCTTGACTTTGATAACTTCATCCACCATCTTGGTTGCACCAAATGACATAAGAAGATTCAAAGCTGCTGAGCTGGAGATATCTTTCAACAAAATTTGCCAGAAAGTTGGCTTTGATAACTGATCAGTTAGCGGTTCAAGTTTATCAGCTAAGCCCTGGTTATCTTCTAATACTCTGCAGAATTCATTAGTAACAGGAAGACAGATATGCAAGCCCCCCTCCTGGGAGTAAACCTTCCTTTCAAGATCCAGCCAACCAAAGTTTTTTAGTAAATCCTTTGCCATTTTCGCGTACTGCCTGTCTACCTGAAGAACACAAGGGGTAGGCACCTCACCACTAGCTACCCTCACTTCTTCAAACTCAGAATTTAGGCTAGGACACCCATTAACTTTTTCCTTACATACAGACTGGGAATGTAGATGGGCCGCACTCTTCTGCTCCATTTTATGAGTCATATGCTTCTCTCCATTTTCTGTATTCTCTGAATTATGACACACGGAGATCAACTGAAGCAGGTTAATCTTCATAGGTACACTGAACTTTGTCCCAAATGCATAACAAGAAGCCCCACCACCAATTATTATCAGATAATCGCCAACCATACTTATTGTACTTCGAACAAATAGGCATTCTTCAACAGACTTTACCACTATCTTCTTCCAGCAATTCGACTGAAGGTTGAGTAAGAATAATTCCTGATGCTCAGTGACAGGGCATCCCCCCAAAATACCAAGAAAATTTGAATACACAAACATCAAGTGCGAAAACCTAGCATTTGGTGATTGCCCAATTGTCTTTAACTTACTCCATAGACCTCTTTGTATATCAAAAGTGTAAAGATCCCCAAGAGCTTTGTCTCCATCATATCCACCAAACATAAATAGCTTAGACCCCTTTGCATCCATTGAGTGTGAATGACGGGGACCAGGCAGGTCTCCATGTGATTGTATCTCCGACCACTCAGACGTGACAGTGTCAAAGACGTAAATAGATGATAAGACTGAATTATCATGGATTCCACCAAACACATATATTTTTGAACCAACAACAGCAGCTGCATGCCGATGCCTGTCAGATGTCATATCGTATGAATCAGGGCCAAAATACAAATTACTTGCAGGTAAAACTTAAAACTTTACAAAGCAAGTGAGTTTAATTTGACCTAGAAAGAATAATGTTGTGATCATATAGAGAATGATGCCTGAGGACAGTTATTAAGTGGACTATTACCATATGAATAGAAAATTCAAGTTAACCCAGTCTCAAAAACAGATTTTAAACCGTAACGCCCCTTTCAAGGTTGACGTAGCAAAAGGAGCAACACTTGGATATTTTACCAAACTGAGTAGCTTTAGAAGCAAGAATCATTTGACCAATACCTTGGAGGGAACAAACTACCAGAACATATCAAAAGCTTCCACTCTTTCTTTGGCATATGAAATACCCAAACATCGTTCAGGATATTCATGGGGTCAGCCCTACCTCCAATTACATATATGAAATCTCCTACTGGAGAAGATGTGTGACCTAGCCGAGGAGATGGGGCTCCAGCAGCAACAATTACCTCCGCAAATCCAGATTTAGCATCAAAAATCAAAAGATCATTTCTGCGTGCATGTCTTCCAATACCTCCAAAGCCACCAAAAATGATAATCTTCTTTTGGCTCAAAGTACAAGAGGAGTGACCCCACAAGAAGAGTCTCTCAACAGGTTCACCAACAACTTCAATAACAGAGAGATCAACGCCAAACACTTGCACTGATCCTGTCAATCATTTAAAGATTTAAACCCCTGACACATTAAGGGAAAGCAGTCCTGCAATCAGACATTTATCAGTTGGTACAGTACTACCGTGCAATAGCCAAATAAGTTTATAACTCTGGTGGAATACAACAATTGGTGAATAAACTATAGCTCAGCTAATGCATAAAAGCCCATGTGCATGCAAATTCTTACCAAGTGGCAGTTGATAAGTGATTGTCAATCACTGAAGTACAAAATACATCCTCCTATCTTCCAGTTCAGACAGCAATCATACATCTCTTTGTGAAAATGCTTCTACTGAGAATTCGTAAATTGCATAGACCAGTCCTCCAGTTTGTTTTATTTACATATGTTCAATCCTTACATGAATAGGCATCAAATTAAGACCATGATAAACCAAATCAGAGATCGGTATGCCAAGAATCACAATGCACATATTTATTATAATCTCAATCTTCAAAGGTAGTTATGATGCTCACATCTTGTCCTGACATCACGGATTTTCTTAAAAAATAATAGCACTACTAATAACAACCCAATTGCAACTCAAAAGAGATTCGCACACTGATCAAAGATCAATAACAATAAAACAATGGTAGGACTAATAGATCAACCTAGTTTCAATATCTTTAAAAAAAAGACACATTAGGGCCTATCAAATGGAGAGTACAGAAATAGTGACTTTACTGAAAGTACAAATTCGCGCACTGAGGTTACATAAGAGTGAGTGTGAGTGTGAATGTGAATGTGAATGTGAGTGTGTGCGTGTAATAAATTAATTCAATAACAGATCAAACTTGGAGCTTTAACCATCCTAAGCAAATTATTCCTAAACAAGTGATTTGTGTTCAACAATTACCATACTCAACATTGCGATTATATTTGCTTTCAGGCCCCAACTGTCCCTCCAAGACCTCCATTTCACTCACCTCAGAACTCCCCAAAACTTCAATTCTTTTAGCCTCAAGATACGTTTCTTCACCATTTCCGATAATTTCACCATCTGCCTCAATCTCAGTTCCCGGAAATCCATTCTCAGATAGCTTATTATGAAAATGATCGGTCCTTTTCCTGTTAGTCCCCATCTTCTCATTAGCTATACCAACAAGATACTCTACATACTCAGGGGTCACCATAAGCTTATGTGTGCTGCCCAGCGGCACTTCCATCCGTATCGAGCACCGTATAGCAATTATAGTTCTCTTGCTCACACTTGTAATGCCACTCTCTCTGAACCCACAAGCAATAGCAAGAGAAACCAAAGACTGAGCCGCTTCCACATTCACACACTCGACGGCGATTATCAACGGTTCGAACCTAAACACAATGCTCTGCTCTTCCATTGCATCGGGGAGAGGCGGCCGAGAGGGAAAGAGTAGGGCGGACACGGAGGAGGGATGAACTGGTTCGTGAGACAAGAGTAGCCAGGTGCCGCCCCTAGCCTTCTTCTTGGCCGAGGAGGGAGAGGCGGTGGGCTGAGAGAGGATGGAGATGCGGCCGGAGCAAGAGCTAGTCGTGAAGTAAGAGGGGTGGGAGTTGATCGAGATTAACAGCGGGATGATCGGCGCGTCTATGGTGCCTTTGGGCGATTTGTCTGGCGCCGCCGAGTTCATGGCGGCAAGGGCCGCGCTCTTCCTCTTCTGAAACTCCATTTTCTTTCGTTGTGCGTCCCTTACGGCGGCCTTTGATTTGGGGTTTCAGGGTTTAAGGGTTTTGGTCAAAATTGGAATCTAAACTTTGTTTAATTTAAAATTATTTTATAAAGTCTATATTTATTTTTTATAAACAATAAACTTCTCTGTAAAAAAAATACTCATCCTAAATTCATTCACTCAAATAAAAGTTTGAAACTTGACGCTCAGCTCAAGCGAAGAATCGCGTACACAGCAGCCCCTTTAAATTTTATACAGCCGCCGCCCTCTTTCATCTTCGTCCCCTCCATAACCCCATTCTTCGCCTCTTGCACAAAAATATTCAACAACTGGAAGCAGATTCATCTTCATACTCTCTAATCCGGCGTCTGTATCACTTCCAATTTTCGAAACCGTACGTAGTCCCTCGCTTCATTTTTGTTGCTTATTTAAATTTTCAAAGACGTAGTTTTTAATACTGGAACCCTTCTGTGTATAAATTGCATACCAGAAGAACTGCAGTTTTTTACAGACAAATGAACTTTTTAAGAGACTTTGACCTGTCGCAATTTTTTATTAATGGAATGCCTGAACTTTTGTTCTTTATTTTAAATGATAAAACCCTGATTGCTCACTACTAGAAACTGGACAATTTGTGGATTTCCTGATCTTCCAATTAATCAGTTTATTTATTTATTTATCATTTGGTTCAAATTTTGGGTTCTTAATTTCTTTTATATTCCCAGCAATTGGTATTACCTGATGTTGATGACGTTTTCTTTCTGGGATAGGACAGGCCATGCTATGATCTGCAGTTCACTTTTTCTATGTTTTTTAGCCTATTTGCATCAAAAAGGAGAAATGTTCTAGTCAGGGCCCTGCATTTTTGTAAGAAATTCACACCACCTGGTGCTGAAGATATAATCTTCAAGGCAATTTGTGTGAATATTAGACAGAAGAAATGGAAATTCTTGGATCAATGTTCTTCAAGTCTCACAACTACTTTGCTCCTGCGTATTTTTCGAGAGCTCCGCAGCTCTCCGCGGCTACTTTTGGAGTTCTACCAACGAGTGGGGGGAGTAGAAGTTGTTTCGTGCTCATTAGAATCTTGTTGTGTTCTGATTCATGTGATGGTAGAATGCAAGAACTTTGATGATGCATTGTGGTTGATGAAAGAACTGATGATAGCCAAAGGCTATTTGCCTTTGGAGGTGTTAGAAGCATTGATACGTAGCTCTAATGGAGGTTTTCCAAGTAGCGCTGTTATTGATGCATTGGTTAGGTCTTGCACACAAATTGGCGCAACTGAGGATGCATATGAGGTTATCAAGGAATCAAGGATGGTAGGCATTCATGTATCCATTCATGCTTGGAACAATTTTTTGGGCCACCTATTGAAAATAGGAGATGTTGCTAGCTTTTGGGCAATGTACAAAGAAATGGTTTCTTATGAGTATTATGAGAGTGTGAACACTTATAATCTGCTAATTTACGCTCTTTGTAAAGAAAGTCAACTATCCGAGGCTTTGTCAGTGTTTTATAGGATGATAAAGGCCGGATTTTTGCCTAATATTGTTGGATTCAATATGCTTATTGACGGAGCTTGTAGAGCTGATGACCTTGATGTGGCGCAGAAGGTTATTGAGAATATGGAAACAATGTCAAGGGGGTACGTCTCTGCTAATGTAATCACCTACAATTGTCTCATCAATGGTTATTGCAAGCAGGGTAATCCTGAAATGGGTGAAGAAATTTTAGATAAAATGATCGAGATAGGTGTTAAGCCTAATGTACGAACTTATGCCACAGTGATTGATGGGTATTCGAGAAAGGGGTACTTGGAGGAGGGATTTAAGCTGTGTGATAGAATGGTTGAAAATGGTATGATTCCGAACTCAGCCATTTATTGTTCATTTATCCACTGGCTATGGGTGGAAGGAGATATTAGGGGAGTTTCGCTGTTACTATCAAGCATGATGGAGAATCGCGTAGACCCTGATGAATTCACCCACTCTATTATAATTAAAGGATTATGCAGAAATGGTTATGTCAATGAAGCTCTTAAAGTTCAGAACTGGATAATAAATATGAACCTTGTTGAAGATGCTTTCTGTTGCAGTATTCTCATCAACTATCTTTTCAGAAGCAACAATATATCTGGAGCAGAGCAACTCCTCGGCAGAATGTTTGTTCGAGGCTTACTTCCAGACACGGCCACATATGGCGCTATGATTGATGGATACTGCAAAGCGAGCGAAATGAAAAGCGCCATTGAGGTTTACAGTGACATGATTAAGGTGTACAAGCCAAATTTGGTAATCATGAATTCCATTTTGAATGGTTTTTGCAAAGAAGAATGTATGGACCTCTCCATGTCTTTGGTAGATGAGATGAAGAGGTTGAATATGTTTGATACCATAAGTTTCAACACGTTGTTGAGTTGCTACTGCAGTACAGGGAGATTCAAAGAAGCATTTGATTTGTTCACAAAGATGAGAAGAAGGGGCTTGTTGGTGAACACGGTGAGCTATAATATTATGATCAACTTGGTATGCAAATGGGGATTGTTTGAGCAAGCTAGTCAGATTTTGAGTGTGATGCTACGTCAGGGCTTAACTCCAGATTCTGTTACGTATAGAACGCTACTGAGCAACCTCAGCCAGAAGAGCAGTTGTGAGGACGTGGTGAAAATGCACGATTATTTGTTACTCAAGGGGGTAGTCCCTCACAGACCCACATATCAAGCTATTGTTCGTCGACTTGAACTTGATGATGTTTGATACTCTACTACATCAGACATTTCCATGTAAGCCAAATATTCATTCAGATTCTTATCCATGCCAATTATTCCTGCCTTGTATGCTCTTTTGTCTACTTCATTTTGTGACAATGCCTACTCTCTTGTGGATGTGTTGCTGCGAGTTACAAAAATATCTTTTTGTATTTAATTTCGGCTGCATTACATTCCAAGTTAAAACTAGGTAGTCCGACCACATATCTTTTGGTCGGAAAAATCGGGCCAGGTCTACTGGAGTTTTTTGGGCATAACACTGCTTCTTGGGCATTGGCATGTCACGTCTCAGCCACTTTGACGCCATTGGAGCTGCGCGCCAATGAGCCTCTCCCCACTACTGAGTCGATTGGCTTGAGTGCGGGTGTGAGGGGGCGAGCCGGGCTTTGGGATGGAAATGTCGGGCGCCTCCCTGACATACGCTTTTTAAAAAACATAAAAAAAATTATTAAAATTAGACTATTGGTTGCTTTCTTTTAATTTTTGAATGACTTTTTTTACTTATTCCCCCCTAAAATCTCGTTATCAATATCAATTCATTTCATTCTTTTTTTCACATTAATTTTATTTTATTCTCTTTCCCTACTCCATATTTCTAAAAATTATACTCCCTCCGTCCACGAAAGAACTTCCTACTTTTTCCTATTTTGGGACAATACCCCACCAAAGACAATTCCCACCACTCAAATAACATTAATTAAAACAACACAATAAATTATTAATACTTTTTCACAATTCCCAATACACTTTACAACCTTTTCTCCACCTTCAATACACTATACAACATTTTATTAAAACCCGTGCCACTCCCTCCTAGGAAGTTCTTTCATGGACGGAGGGAGTATCTTCTTCTTCCAACTCTCTTACTCACGAGGCTCCGAAACTTGATTTCAACGAAGAAATATTCAAACTTGTGAGCACATTTGAAGGTCATGAGTCATGTAATGGCGAAGAGGCCAATAAGAAGAAAAAAAACGAAGAAGATATGTTATATTCATCGCGATCGTGAGGTCGTTGGTGAACGCCTTTATGAAGATTACTTCACCTCTGATCCGCTATGGGGTAAAGTAGTTTTCCGGCGTCAATTTTGTATGAGGAGATACATGTTCTTGTGAATCATCACTGCGCTGGAATCGGATGCTTACTTCTAATAGCATGAAGACGCTATTGGGATAATCGGCTTCATCCCGTTGTAGAAATGTACGGTTACGATTCGGCAACTCGCAAATGGCGCTGCCACAATTAATACGACGAGTACCTGCGTGTTGCCGAGTCGACGGAGCTGCAGGCTATGAAGAATTTATGTCAATGCGTCGTTCGCATTTTCGGTGCAGAATATATGAGGAGGCCGACTAGCAACGACTACCGAATGTTTCTAGCTATACACGAGGCAAAGCATGACTTTCCCAAAATATTAGAGAGCCTCAATTCTATATACATTGTACTTGAAAGAATTGTCCGACAGTGTAGTAAATAACTTACACCCAAGGTGATCACGGCAAGACAACGATTATCCTCGAGGTTTGTGGATATAACATACTTATTTTGGGGTCCTCAGCTTAAACAATGACATCAATGAAGCTATTGAGATAAAGCGATAAGAAGGAATCAAAAGAATTGATGGAACTTTTTTGTTGTTGCAACTTCGATTAGATAATTAGAGATTGGGAGACGAATTAAGGTTAAAACTTTTTAGGACTTTTAATTTGTCTAATAGACTAGAACGATATTATTTTAATCCAACTATATAATAGTAGTATTTATATTTTTCCACACAATTATATTTATGTCATACACATATATTTATGCCATATCATTACATTGACTTCGGTTGAGTATGTAAAATAATAATTAAATAATTTTATTCTAAATTTTGAAATTAATGTAGAGAACAGCAGCCCTCAAAATAACTTTAGAGCCCTCTCATAAAAGAAATGACAATGGCAAAAAATACAAAAATATTGCACACTGATTGTGCCAAAGTATATTCCTCGGCAGGCAATCGGTATTTACATTTTAGAAACGAAACGTATAGAAAAAATAATCAAGAGATTTGTTGGTGCCCACATATAGTGTATATTTTGTAAAATCCTTATCCTAAAACCTGATCCTATTGCTCTCCCTCCGCCTCTCATTTCAATGGACGCACCTCCACTAACAAAATCCACCCACACAAGCCAGCGTCAAGACAGAGATAAGACTGCAACCAAAACAATCTCAGTCGTCTTCTTCCTTCACTTCACTTCCCTCCATAGCCGCAGAGCTTCAAGGCAGAAGCTAGCATGTCTTGCTCGAATCTGACAATGCCTTCCCTGTCGGAGCTCTCCTCTCGCTCTTTCATCGCTCCTTTCCAGCTCCCAAGCTCCAACTCCAGCTCTCCATGCAGATCCTCCACCACCCAAATCCAGTGCAGTCTCCGCGATCTCCGCGACCGCATCGCCTCCGTGACCAACACGCAGAAGATCACGGAGGCCATGAAGCTGGTGGCCGCCGCCAAGGTGAGGAGAGCGCAGGAGGCCGTGGTGAACGCCCGGCCCTTCTCGGAGACGCTGGTGGAAGTCCTGTACAACATCAACGAGCAGCTCCTCACCGACGACATCGACGTCCCCCTCACCAAGGTGCGCCCTGTGAAGAAGGTCGCCCTGGTGGTGGTGACCGGCGATCGCGGCCTCTGCGGCGGCTTCAACAATTACATCATCAAGAAGGCCGACGCCCGCATCAAGGAGCTCACGGCGCTGGGCCTCGACTACGTGGTGATCAGCGTGGGGAAGAAGGGGAACTCCTACTTCCTCCGCAGGCCTTACATTCCGGTGGATAAATTCATAGAAGGCACCAATCTGCCCACCGCCAAGGAGGCGCAGGCCATCGCGGACGACGTCTTCTCGCTGTTCGTGAGCGAGGAGGTGGACAAGGTGGAACTGCTCTACACCAAGTTCGTGTCCTTGGTGAAGTCCAACCCCGTGATTCACACGCTGCTTCCGCTGTCGCCCAAGGGGGAGATCTGCGACATCAACGGAATCTGCGTGGATGCCGCGGAGGACGAGTTCTTCAGGCTCACCACCAAGGAAGGCAAGCTGACCGTGGAGAGAGATGTGGTGAGGACTAAGACCGCCGATTTCTCGCCCATTCTGCAATTCGAGCAGGATCCTGTTCAGATCCTGGATGCCTTGCTGCCTCTTTACTTGAACAGTCAGATCTTGAGATCATTGCAGGAATCACTCGCCAGTGAGCTTGCTGCCAGGATGAGTGCCATGAGCAGTGCTTCCGACAATGCATCCGAGTTGAAGAAGGGTTTGAACAGAGTCTACAACAGGAAGCGTCAGGCCAAGATCACCGGAGAGATTTTGGAGATTGTTGCTGGAGCCGACGCCTTGGTCTGAATTATAACTACTATATATACTTGTCTCCTCAAACAAGAGAAAACACCATTCTGTTTTGTAACATAAGCCCATCTTACTCACATTTAATGTATAATGTGATTTTTTTTACTGTATGATTGATTGTCTTCTTGAGTCTATCTATCTTCACACCCGAATTGCAATGCAACCCTCCTTCTAATTCAGTATCGTAACTTAGGATGTAAGATGAACAGTAGATTGATGAATGTGTTCATGCGCAAACTCAACTCATTTACACAAACGCTTTTTTCCCTGTAAAGCATTTCATTCATGGGATTCTTCCCAATGTATATGAGTTGGCTCTGAAAATCCTATACTGGATACTAGATCTTATGTTGCAAGTCGTTTCTATATATATACAAGTTCCATCATTGAAAGGATAGAAAACTACCCAAATCAAACCAACAAGAATTGAATTGCAAAACGTATGTTCATCAAATGTTGTCTTCAATGAATCCTCAAAGTCAAATATTCATGGAGTGTTTGCACAACTAGAAACAAATCTAACAAAGAGTAACAGATTTATATTGATTCCAACTAATTAATTCATGGCACTTAATTAATCACCCACCATTACACATCCACCTTAGATTCCAGAATGAGATTCCAGATTGATTTCCAAAACGAGACCAACGATCGGATATTAACATCACAAGTGAGCAAAAGAAAAAATTATATCGTTTTATTCATCTGAGATTCTTCTACACTTCTGTGTGGTCAATTACAAATAGGAAAAGAAAAACACCTAAAATCAAAAACTAAAAAAAGATAGCCCTAACAAAAACAATATTTTAGGATTTTTATATATGCATCAGACAAACGACTACAGCAGGAAGAGACGGTTTACGGCTAGGTCTCAGAAAAAACCGGCGTCACAGCCAAAAGCTTTTTGCGCATAAGGCACCTTGGGTAACCCTTTACCCTCAAATTGAAACACGGAACTGCTTCCATCGCCAAACCAGTAGAATGCGGCTGCGCAAGCGACGACTCCGAACTAGATCTGAGTTGGTACAGCGCGAGCAGAGTCTGAGCACCGATTTGTTTGGATCTAGCCGTGATCTTGGAGTATCTAAGTTGAGCGAGTTCTCCCGGCTTCAGATACTTGTAGTACGACGGTGCTACCGATGGTGATGGTGACGGTGACCCAAGATCGCTGCTGCGGACTCTGGATTTCATGGTGCCGAGACGAGAGGAGATCTGCGAAACCCTAGAGAGAGAGGAGGGGGAAAATTGATGGGAAAGATTTAGGAGGGAGGGAGGGTTTTAAAGTAGTGAAGAGAGAAGCGGGAAAATGGTGGTGGCGGTCAGTGAAGTGGCGCGGCGGATTTTTCAAGTTTTAATTTTGGGGTGCCGCCTCATCCTCACGCCCTTTCGGACCATGGGACTCTCTTGACTTATGTAGTGGTTTTTCTACTTTTTTTAAAAAAATATTAAACATATATAATATTTGAGTCTCGACTGTATATTAACTAGTACGCCCATCTGTGCGATGCACAGAAAATATTAAAATTGAGCGATATCTTTTTTAAGTCCCCTCGTGCAATGTATGAGGTCATGATATATTTTGTAATATATATATACCGACCAAAAAATCATCATTTATGATTTAGATCAATTGATAACAAAAAAAAAATCCTATCAATTATGTCTTATTTTATTTGAAATAGTGTATGATAATAATATTATCAACTCAATGAAATAATAGAATTATGATAGCAATAACACAATTTGATTTTATTTTATATAAATCAATTGTTATATATATATATATATATATTATAGAACAATATATAGTCTATTTTATATGTAATTAACAATAAAATAATTACTCTATATCAAAATTTAACACGTCACTGAAAAAATTGAAAAATAAAAATAAATATAAATTATTTTTTTTAATATATATGCATATCAATATAAATTTAATTGAGACCTGATATAAATTATACTAATTATTTTTTGATGCATGCATATGTTATAGTTACTTTGAATATTGTTTTGATTTCATTACAAAATTGAAACCTGATTAAGATATAATGTAACTTATTTTTCTTCTTGTTTTTTGTTAGTTTATTGTCTTGCCTTTATTTAGTACGATTGGCAAATGAATAAGTGAGGATGAAATATTTATGAATAATTATAGTATAATCTATTTCTCATATTTGATTTGATATATATTGAATATTTTATTATTGATCAAACTACATGATTGTTAGAAAAAAGAAATATAACAAAGAAATTAAAAGGGACCAGATTGGCTCATTGTGAGTCATATCCACATATACGAAGTGGGTAGAGAGATTAAATGATTTCGCCAAATGAATAGGGGAAGGTAGTTTAAAAAACTAAAATTTAAAAAAAGGCGGTAATTACTTACCGTTAAACTCCTTCTTTATATATAATATAGATTTCACTAATATATGCATTACATTAATGGATTAATTGAGTTAATTTGTTGAAGTATCGTATACTTTCATCACTGAAATGAAATATGGCAACTATACGAAAAGAAATGCGACTAATAAGGATTGTGCAAGTATAGTTGAAAAAGAGTATTTCAGTTGTCCACCCAAAAAGAAGTACTCCTAATATTTAAATATACATGTAATTTAATTGAATTTTATAAGAATGAAAAATTAAATGAATTGACTTTGCTAGAGTCGTAATGTATAGTGTTGGATATTAATAATTAATAATTAGTATAAATATAATACTCAGATAAGTTAATCATTTTTCTAAGATAATAATTTCTATATTCAAAAATTTTTTATATAAATCTATTATCTCATTATATTAATAAGTATTATAAATTAATCATCTTCTAAAATTATAAACGTAACTAAGCTATCTTATTAAAATAAGTACTCCCTCTATCCACCAATTCGTGTCCTAATTTGTCATTTTGATCCGTCCACCAATTCGTGTCCTACTTATTTTCAATAACTATTTTCTTAATAAATAAATCATTTTTTCTTAAAAATCATACCTCATTTTCTACTCAACAAATAAATAATATATTTTTTCTTAAAACTTGTAACCTCTTCCCCTAGGACACGAATTGGTAGACGGAGGAAGTATAAATTTATGGTCGTTCGCTTTCTATTGAAATTTATGACTATCCCTAGTAGTAACCAGCCCAACCATCCAGCCATCCAACCTTTTTAATATTTAATTAATTTATCTCTCTTCCACCTCACCAATATTCTATCCAACCCAACTACACCAATATTTTATGGTTTATCAGTGACCACTCCAATTACCCAACCACAATAATATATATAATTATTTTTCTATTAATTTTAATTATAATATTTTTAATTATGTTAAACAAAATTGCATGTGACTGCAAAAAAAGTAGTGAATGTTAATAAAGAAGATTAAATAAAAAACTGAAATTACATTAATTAAAATTACATAAGCGAAAGCTACTACATGACAATAATTAAAATAACATAAACTAAAATTACAAGCAATCAAAAGTACAATCAGTTTGGAAATAATTTCACCATGAGACGCATTTTGAGGTCTTCTTCTTGTGGACATAAGTGATTTTGGTTCATCAATGTAGTTAACATAATCATGTCCGTCTTTCTATTCATTACGTCTACTTCCTCTCGACGTACATCAATCTCTTTTTCACGTGCGATCCTCATCGCACGAAGTTCTGCAATAAAATCATCCGGAATGACTAAAGACTGCAAGGTTGTGGCTTTTTCTTTTCTTTTAGCTTTAGCCTTGTCTCTACCGACGGGACGATTAATTATTGAAGCACGACTAATTGGAGCTTCTGGATGTGAGTCGATCATGATCTGATCCATCTTTTTCAGTCCTTGATCTTTTGGAACTGCCACCACCTTCATAAATGCTATCTTCATCGTCTGAATGTTTACGGATATTTTCACTGTCTAATTTCAATTCCCACTTTGGATGGTGGCGCATAACTTGTTCAAAAACCTTCAAATTCGAAAACTTTAAAGCTCCGTAAATTGTTCGAGCCTTTTTTTCAACATCTTGGTTAGACATTCCACTCCTTTTTCGACTATATGCTTCCTTGCACCAATCCACTTGGTCACATTTGTATTGAGTCATTTAAAACGATTTCGTAGTGACTCCGCCAATCTCCACTCACCCAGTCGTGGATTGGTTTCTCGCACTTGTTGATACAAATCTAAGATGTGTTGCCATAATGCATCACCTTTTTGGTTAGTGCCAACAATTGAATTCTCACTAGCTATACACTAATGTTAGGTCCCGGAAGGTCTGGAATAGGTGTATGGGGGGGAATACACCTATAGGCTATTTTAACAAAAATAAACCAACAACAACCTTTTAACAGTGAAAGAGTTAAAGAAAACTTTAGAGCGAAGGTTGTAGATTGATACTGAATCTCTCTTCAGTAAAGATATATCAGTTAAGTACAAGACTTTAACTGATATGCGTTAGGCTTCAGTCTGGTTTGTAAAACAAATGAGTGTTAAGAATCTGCCTGACTATCCAAGGATATATCAATCAGACAAATAACACTAGCAGCAGAAAACTTTTCTTTTGAAATAGCCTTTATGATTAAACACGTTGTCAAGATTTAGTTTTACTTTGCAGTTAATCAGTTTCAGTTAACAAAGAGTTTGTGCACAGATAAGAAAGTAAAGACTAAAAGTGATAAACGATAAAGGGAATTTTACGTGGTTCGGAATCCAATTCCTACGTCCACGGTCAGTTGATCACACTGACAAACACTCTGGAATTGTGCTTACGGGTGCACAGCAAACCTTAACAACTGAAAATCAAATTTCCAGTACCAATACACTGGGTTGGATTTCTCGCTCACTCTTAGCTCGTTGAGACAAAACTATGTCTACTCTGCTACTGCTAAGATCTCACGGAGTTAGAACACTAGTTTGAACTCCTCTCGGCTCAAACACTATTTTCGAACAGTTGAAAGGAGGTTCGAAAACTTGCAACTAGATCACAGAGAACAGGCTCTCTGTAATCAGTTACTTAGGCTTTGGATATACAATATTTGCCTAAGGTTCTAAGAGAATATACGTAATCAGTAGTAGACTGATTTTGGCTTTGGGATTATCTTCTTCGATTCAAACTTTTGGATGGCTTGATTGGCTGAGTGATGATTTCGGCAGCATTTCAGCTTGTGTATTTGAATCGGTGAAGATTGAAGTGTTCCTCGAGCTCTATTTATAGGAAAGGTCTTGAATAGATCCGTTGGTAGAGATGGTCTTTAAGAATTCATTCATTGGAGAGAAATTCGAACTTGGCTGAGGCTTCAATCTTCGAGGTTCCTTGTTTGGTGAGAAACGGCTACTCAGGAACAGGAGATACGACGTCTATGAAAAGGTAATCACCAAAAAGGAATGCTCTGCGGAGAAAGGACGATCCTCTGAATCTCTGCATTTAATGCGGCTGTACTTGGGAGTGCGTTGCTTCCTTTTAACTCTGGAGGTTCAATCCGATGAATAAGTTTAACTGATACTTGACTTTAGTATTAGTCCTCTAAATTCACGTGGCCTGCATTAGTGAATCAGTCATAACTGATCCTTCAGTTGAGAAACACATTTAGTCAAACATCAGTATTTGACTTTGCCTTTAAATGCGTCATCAGTTGAGTTCTTCAGTCTTCAGTCATCCGGTCTTCAGCCTTCAGTCTTCAGAACACTAGCTAAACTAGAAAAAGAACTCCAACACTTGAGTTCAAAAAGTTCTAGTCTATTACAAAGAAAACTTAACGATTTTGGTATCATCAAAACCAGGGCAAGGATATTTCACTAAGTTCCCAACAATTTTCCCCTTTTTGATGATGTCAAAACCATACAACCAGTTATAAGACAAGAAAAGACTAAACTCATAAAGCAAGTTACTAAACAGGGTGAATATTATTCTCCCTTAACAATAAAACCTATAAACTTGCACTCAGAGGAAAAACACAACAGTCAACGAACAAAACGAAGACAAAATTGAAGTAAATAATCAGAGCCTGGATAAAAAGATATTGCCTTCAGGTTGAGATTAAAAGAAGATTCATTTCATTTAAGAATAACTGATGACAAATCAGTTAAGGTACATAGCAAACAGAAAGAACAACAAGGAAACGAAAATGCACAAACACAAAGTCAAATTTGTGTTCATGCACTCCAGCAGTCTTCTTGTTGATCTTCTTCTTTGATCTTTATCTTCTTCTTCTTCTTGGTCTTTAACTTCATCTTCATCTTCATGTTCTGAAGCTTGTTTCTTCCGCACTTGTTTTCCATTGACTCGAGTTATTTCTGGTTCGTCTCCCTTTTCAACTTCTGGTGATCCTTTTGCTTTACCAGCTTTAGTCTCAGATGATTTTTCTTTGCCTTCTTTTTCCCATTTTTGGCAACATCAAAAAGGAAGGATGACTGATGATGGAAGCTATATCTGACGATACCCAACTTCGTTTCTTAGAAGCCCGTGAGAAGATTCAAGAGGAGTTTGAGCAGAGGTGACTCAGAAGAGGAAGACGCCAGTGGGTGAGAGAGATGATGAGGGATGGAGAAGAGGAGCGTGGATGTGGAGAAGAAGGTGGGAGATATAGGTGGGTATGCATAGCTCTTGTGAAAAGACAAAGAAGAGCAGCTATGCATACGGACCTTAAAGATGAAGATGAGGGTTTGGGATGGAGAAAGTGGGAGAGTACGTGAGATGGGTGTGAGAGGCTAAAATCGAATCAGTGACAGTCGTGAGGACTAGCCCTGTCGATTTGCCGGCACTAGGTCTATGTTGAGGCGACCATGTGCGGCTGGGGATGCCGGCAGACAACGAGTGAGATCTCGTTGTTGTTGCATGCCATGGAGGTTTACAAGATACGTGAGGTAAGCTTGATAACCAGTTGAAGCAACTTTTGGAGAGTGTTACTTCAACTTGTATCCTCCATAAGCTTAGAAGCTTCTTGGGGCCTGGCATAAAGATGGAAGACACTCTTATCGCTGGATACAAGTGAGAGAAGAAAGAGACTTGCCTTCGGAGAAGTGTTGCGATCCAGTGGAATGGTCCGACGTAGACCAGGTGTGCGAGCATCATTTTCCCATTCCATGACTTTGTTGTCATTGATCTCTCTATGGTCGGAACAAATGTTTTCTGAAACTTAAAAGTATTCTCACAGAGGAGTCTGTGGAATGGTGTAAGTTGTGATGAAGAAAAGTTTAAAGGTAAGAGATATTTAAAATGCTAAGTGTGAGAAGACGAATAGTTGTTCGGTATTTGTGCCTAAAAGCAATTTTGAAGAAATTTTCACGTCCGCCGTCAATGCAGAAGACGTATGCCTAAAAAAGATAGAAAATAATAGAATCATTTCATTCTATCAAATCAGTGAGATTTTTAAGATTTTATTACAGAGGCAAAAGAGTTGGAAGTCAGGACAAGGGAAAATAATTTTAATTACTACTAAAAGGTACTTGTCCAGCAAGGATATTTCATTTTCCGATTTCCAACAATCAGTTAAAGCAATTTAAAGTAACTGATCAGTTAGAGAAAATATTTTATGAACTTAAAGACTCGGAACTGATTTAACCGAAAGATATTATTTTACTGTAAGTTTAAATTACTTACTGGTTGACTGAACATTATAGTCAGTCGATACCACGATTTCAGTTGAACATTTGAGAACAGTTCCCCCTAAGAAGAAGTCTTAGGTCGCAACGTCATCAGTTGAGGAGCTTCCGTTGACTTGACATCAATTGTTGAGATTTCAGTTGAAATCTTGATTTCAGCATCATTCTTCCGGGTTGAGTAGTCCGATCCTTCCACATAGATCCTTGAATCTATCTTTCGGAAGAGCCTTGGTCAGCAAGTCGGCTCGTTGAATGCTTGTATGAATCTTCACAACTGATACATCCTTCTTTTCCACATGATCTCGGATGAAGTGATGACGTATTTAGATGTGTTTACATCTTGAGTGATGTACTTAATTCTCCGTGATTGCAATAGCACTGGAGCTGTCGCAATAGATGAGAATTTCCTTTTCTTCGATCCCATAGTCCTTCAGTTGTTGGACTAGCCACAGAATTTGTGAACAACAACTTCCCGCAGCAACATATTCAGCTTCAGTTGTAGAGGTGGCGACTGAAGTCTGCTTCTTTGAAAACCATGAGATAAGCTTGTTGCCTAAGAATTGACAGGTGTCGGAAGTTGATTTTCGATCAATTTTGCACCCTGCAAAATCTGAGTATGAGTATCCTGAAAGCTTGAAGTTGTCGTCAGCTGGATACCAAAGACCTATATTGAGTGTGTCTTTGAGATATCTTAGAATGCGCTTAGCAGCATCCATATGTGCTTCCTTTGGATCTGACTGATATCTCGCACATACTCCGACTGCAAATTCTATGTCTGGTCTGCTAACAGTCAAATAAAGTAGTGATCCAATGATTTCTCTGTACTTAGTTGATGATACGGATTTTCCTTCATTTTCCGGATCCACTTTCCAGTTGGTGCTCATTGGAATCTTCACTGACTTTATGTGTTGAATGCCAAACTTGTTGATCAGCTCCTTGGCATACTTTGACTGATTGATCAGTATTCCTTCTTTGGTCTATATAACTTGTAATTCCAGAAAGAAATTCATTTCTCCCATCATTGACAATAGGGGTGTATTGGATTGGGGTTCTGTAGGATTTTAAAGAACTTTAAAAAGTTCATGGATTTTAAAGGACTTTCGAAATCCATAGACTCAACGTGGAGTCGCGTGGAGTTTAGAGGAATCCATCGAAATCTTAAGTTTGAAGTTCGAATTTCGTCCTTTGTATTTTTTTTTTTTTTTGACAAATCCATCAGAATCTATGG
The DNA here is from genome assembly GCF_028751815.1 of Salvia miltiorrhiza. Lineage (NCBI taxonomy): Eukaryota > Viridiplantae > Streptophyta > Magnoliopsida > Lamiales > Lamiaceae > Salvia > Salvia miltiorrhiza. The sequence continues at coordinate 9,010,016 of NC_080391.1, forward strand.
ATTGTTAAAATCCATGAAATGTTGAATACCACCCAATTTTAAAGGACTTTAAAAAGTCTGGTTTGAATACCTTTTATTTTAAAAGACTTTAAAAAATCTGAATTGAATACCTCTGGATTTTAAATGACTTTTAAAAGTCTGGATTGAATACACCCACACTTTCGAAATCCTTTAAAATCCTACAGAATCTCAATCCAATACACCCCCTTAAAACTAGACTCAAGATTATACAAATAAATCCAATAAATAAATAAAAAATATAAAAAAACATTGATTCTAGAGAATGTATTAACGTTAATTAAACATGTGCATTTTACATATTGACTCAATTACCAATTTAATCTGGCTATATATGATGAAATATCACAATCTTATTCATAATCTTCTCTAACGAGCAACTATGAAAGTTGATTAAGTAGTTTCCTATCACATTCAAGTCTCAAGAGAATAAAGTAACTCGAAATAGTTCATGAAGAATAACTTTCTATAGCCAACCTATCACATTCAAGTCTCAAGGTAAAATTATATTATGCATTCTTGAATCAGCTGAACAATTATCACATTCAAGTCTTAAACTAAACACCTAGACATGCAGACTAATGGCCAAATAATTCACAACAAATTAGCCACCAATAATCATGAACAAGAAATTGAAGGGCAAAATTATATCAATAAAACAAAAACACAAATTCAATTAACTACATACAAATTCCTATAATTAAAAATGAAACTAGTTAGACATAGTAAAATAAAACCAAAAAAACATAATTAAAAGAAAAGCAATTGAAATAAATAAAATTGATAGAACCCATAAAAAATTCATAATGAACAGTTGGAATCTTCAATCTTGTAAAAAATAAATAAGTTATAAAAACTGAGAATACAATAAGTTATAAAGCTAAAAACTGAAAAATATAAAAAGATGAAAAAAAATAGTTGTTTAATAGTGTTTAATAGGTCAACAAAATTACCTATATATAGGCACATTAGATAAATACAGTACACACCTAAAAATATTTGATAAAAGCCCGAGTATCAGCAAAAAACGCTGATAAAACAGCGAAACCGGAACGGCGATTGCCGAAGCGGTCGCCGATTTTCACTAATGCGCGCGACTTTCTTGTTTCGATCATATCTCTCTCGTTCGAACTTCGATTTGTGATCCGTTTGTGCTCACGAACTCGTATTGAGATAATCTACAACTTTATTCAGAAGATTTTTCTAAATTTAGCTTCAATATTTCTGTAGACTTCATCAAAGTACGAGCAAGTATCACATTTCACAATATAAAGCAAGCTAAGCACAGAATAACTATACAAACACTAAATTCTCTACAAAATTGACATCATGATAATATTAAAAACCGTAGAAAAGTGAGTGTTATCATGATCGCCTTATGCATCATGTCAAGATTTTTACCAAATTGAAAATGGTTCCTAGTCACTCGACCGAGAATCGAGTGATGAAAATCAATAATATTTTTGTAACTACTGTTATTACAATAATGTATATGTTTGTAATGTCAATGAAAATGTATTTGAATATTAATAACCTGATTGATGTTACAAGTTCATATCAACGTGCATAACATCTTTCCATTTTCGGGATATATGTTTCATACTATCATTTATGTATGAGGTGCATTACACTTCAATGATTTATACAAACAATTTAGTACAATGATATGTTTAGTTTGCAATAACTTTAGCACAAAACATGTATTTTAGACTGACGGAACAATTAATATCATAACAAATCTCGAGAAAATGACCAAATGAATATGGTTCATGGTCACTCGATGATGAACTCGATTCAAATGAAAATAAGATACATTACACTTCAATGATTTACAGTAGGACAATCTAAATACACTTATTATCAAAAAAATAAATAAAGTACAATGAAACTGCTCACTACTCAATGGTGGACTCGTCCACCATCGAGTAGTGGGCAATTCTAGTTCCACCATCGAGCCACTCAGTGGTGATACTCAACTGAGCCTTCGATCGACTGCCACCATCACACTACTTGACTGTGTCCACTCGATTGATCGTCTTCCTCGCTATGATCGAGTGACTATGAACTACACAGTGGTGTGTGCCTTATTCCTACTACATTGTGTATAATGTAAACACAACATCAATAATATAAGTTCCGAATCACCAATGGAGTTATTATATCTTTTATTTTATTTTTTGCTATAATGTATACTGTTCTTTTTTTAAATGAATAATTGACGATTATTCACGATTTATATGCACATGCCTAACATTATGACATGTACACCTGACCATTAATCCCACCTTGGGCCCCACCAAATCATCTCTCTACAAATACATGCTTGCAAAATTGAAATGTTTCTTTTGTTCATGAAAAATATTTTTTTTGGGCGGAGTGATAATTTTAAGAAAAATTAGTTGTGTATTTAGTGAGTGGATAAAATTTAATATAAATTTTAAAAATAGTGATAATTAGTGAATTTATATAGGTCAATTAATAATAATATGTATAAATATGTGATCATTTTAAGAGTGATAATTAATAAAATTATATTTTAAAAATAATAAAATATTTTGCGAAGGGATGAAAATAAAAATTAGAGAGATGTTACCTTCACGGATAAAGTAGTTAATAAAACTGCTTATTATTTGCGGACCTATCGGCTTGCCGCTTTCAATTTCATAAAGTTTAGCTGAAAGGGATGATTTTTTTTTTGATACAAGAAAGGGATGAATTTCTTGCGCTCATTTATGACTTATGGGTCAAGGAGATCTCAAGTGCCTTAAAAGGTTTCTTTTCATCACATGATCGATGTGGATATTTTTAAATAAAAAAAAACACTTGAATTGTAGGAATAATTAATACGCTAAATATTTTTAGATTTGGTACAAGTCGATAAAAAAATTAGAATAAAATAAAAACAAATTATTTTTCGATTTTTCTCCACTTACCTTTTTTTTTTCTGGTCGGTTTAAAATTATGACACAACTACATTTCTTATATAGTTGTGGGATTGGGGGATTTTAGTATTAGACTATTGGTACATTTACTTCAAAATTGTATAAAGTGGATGAATACCTTAGATTACAGGGTTTATGTAACGTAGATATAAAGTACAGAATATAAAGTGGATATTATATTTTGTTTATTTTTTAACCATTTATCAGGGTTAAGCTTCTCCGAATATTACGGTGCAAAATATTGTTAAAGTACAGATATTCATAAAAAAATATAGGTGGGTATTATATTTTGTTTTTCTCCTAATCATTTATTATGGTTAAGCTTCTCCATATACTACGGTACCAAATTATTTTCTATCGCACCGGCGAATACTAA